>NC_053027.1:305708462-305832491 GCF_003073215.2 Triticum urartu
ATCGGGATGGAGCGGACGTCATACTTGTGTCGCAGGTCCGTCGAGTGGGTCGTGGACAAGGGCACTTGGTGCTGTGCACGACCTGCACCTCGTCGTCCTTGCGGATCAGGACAATTTCTAACTTAGGCGAGTACGAAACTGTAGCTAAGCCTCTGAGTGGGAGGATTTCTCTCCACTCGGTAGGATTTTAGGAAACTTAGGCGAGTACGGAGCTGCAGCTAAGCCCCCGAGTGGGAGGATTGCTCTTTACTCGGTGGGATTTTTTGAACTTAGGTGAGTATGGAACTGCAGCTAAGCCCCCGAGTGGGAGGATTGCTCTCCACTCGGTAGGATTTTAGGAAACTTAGGTGAGTATAGAACTGCAGCTAAGCCCCTGAGTGGGAGGATTGCTCTTCACTCGGTGGGATTTTTTAAACTTAGGCGAGTATGGAACTACAGCTAAGCCCCCGAGTGGAAGGATTGCTCTCCACTCGGTAGGATTTTTTAAACTTAGGCGAGTATGGAACTGCAGCTAAGCCCCCGAGTGGAAGGATTGCTCTCCACTCGGTAGGATTTTTTAAACTTAGGCGAGTACGGGACTGCAGCTAAGCCCCCGAGTGGGAGGATTGCTTTCCACTCGGTAGGATTTTTTAAAACTTAGGCGAATTGGATTCACAGCTAAGCCCCCGAGTGGGAGGACTGCTCTCCACTCGGTAGGATTTTTTAAACTTAGGGGAGTACGGGACTGCAACTAAGCCACCGAGTGGGAGGATTGCTCTCCACTCGGTAGGATTTTTTAAACTTAGGCGAGTACGGGACTGCAACTAAGCCCGCGAGTGGGAGGATTGCTCTCCACTCGGTAGGATTTTTTAAACTTAGGCGAGTACGGGACTGCAGCTAAGCCTCCGAATGGGAGGATTGCTCTCCACTCGGTAGGATTTTTTTAAACTTAGGGGAATCGTATTCGCAGCTAAGCCCCCGAGTGAGAGGCTTGCTCTTCACTCGGTAGGATTTTGTTTTTGATACTTAGGCGAATCGGATTCGCGGCTAAGCCACCCACTAGGGGATTTTGAACACATGTATAAGTAATAACAATCATTTAGGAGATTGTAAAACCATGTCTTTGATAAACAAACTGAAAGGTACTTCTTATTACATCTCAATAGTCTGAATGCTTAAGTATAAAAATGGCGGAGCAGCTCTGCATTCCAACCGCGTGGCTTGTCTTTCTTGTGTCCCACATCGTACAGGTGGTATGCTCCATTGTGGAGCACTTTGGTGATGATGAAGGGGCCTTCCAAGGCAGGAGCAAGCTTGTGTGGTCATTGCTGATCCACTCGGAGAACCAGGTCTCCTTCCTGAAATGCTCGACCTCTTACGTTTCTAGTGTGGAACCGACGAAGGTCTTGCTAATAGATGGTCGACCTGATCAGGGCCATCTCTCTTTCCTCTTCCAGAAGATCAACAACGTCTTGCCGGGCTTGTTTTGCTTCTGCCTTTGAGAAAAGATCTACTCGCGGGGCATTATGGAGTAAATTAGTCAGCAGCACGGCTTCGGCTCCATAGACCATGAAGAAGGGAGTCCGGTCAGTCGACAGATTTGGCGTTGTTCATACACCCTAGAGTACTGATGCTAACTCATCTACCCAGGCACCAGCCGCATGCTTGAGGTTGCGCATTAATCTGGGCTTCAACCCTTGGAGGATCAAACCATTTGCTCTTTCTGCTTGTCCATTCGACTGTGGGTGAGCGACTGAAGCATAGTCGACCTGGGTGCCTTGGGAAGCATAGAAAGCTCTGAACTCATTTGAATCAAAGTTTGAACCGTTGTCTGTGATGATGCTGTGTGGGACTCCATATCTGAATGTTAACTCCCTGATGAAGCTGACGGTGGTACCCGAGTCAAGGTTCTTGATGGGTTTGGCCTCAATCCATTTAGTGAACTTGTCGACTGCAACAAGCAGGTGGGTGAAACCACTTTTGCCAGTCCTTAGGGGTCCAACCATATCCAACCCCCAAGCAGCAAATGGCCAGACGAGTGGAATGGTCTTCAAAGCTAAAGCGGGCTTGTAAGACATGTTGGAGTAAAACTGGTAGCCCTCACACTTGTCGACTATTTGTTTTGCTATTTCATTTGCTCATGGCCAGTAAAAACCTGCTCGGTATGATTTGGCCATGATTGTCCGAGAGGATGCATGGTGACTATAGAAGTACATGCTCTAGCCAATGCAACCAAAAGACTGACCTGATGGAAGAGACTAGGCAGCACATTATACGTCAACACTCCCCCTCACGTGTGGCTCCCTCAGGCCTAAACATGGACCGAAAGTGGGCTGCAATTTAATTGCGCCAGCCGGGTCTTGAACTCATGGATCTGATACCATGTAGAAGTACATGCTCCAGCCAATGCAACCAAAAGACCAATCTGATGGAAGAGACTAGGCAGCACATTATACGTCAACAGTGACCACAGGTCCCCGAGTGGATATCATTGAGGATCATTCGACCTTCCTCTGGGGTAATGCATCGTTGAGCAACTCCAGTCACACTCTCCCTGTACAATCGACCACTCATCACATTGGAGGCTTTGGATCGACGGACAATCTGACGTGCTTCATCTTCGTCTTCTAGAAGCTCTTTCCTGAGAATATATGCGATATACGGCACTGTCCAGTCAGGAATGACGACCAAAACTTCCATGATTAAGTCGACCACTGCTGGGATTTCAACTTCAATCGGATTAGTAGAACTCTTAGGCCGCGAGGGCTCTTCTGTGAAGGGACCCTCTTGAGCTGATGGGGTGTGAAGATGCTCCAAGCACACATTGCTGGGAATGGGCTCCCGCTTGGAACCAATCTTTGCCAGGTCATCCGCTGCCTGGTTCTTCAGTCGGGGAATGTGGTGGAGCTCTAGCCCTTCAAACTTCCTTTCTAACTTTCTCACTGCATTGCAATAGCCAGTCATAGCCGGGCTTCTGATGTCCCACTCCTTCATCACTTGATTGACCACCAGATCTGAGTCACCATAGACCATTAGGCGACGGATGCCGAGTGAAATGGCCATTCGCAACCCATACAGAAGTGCTTCATATTCAGCTTCGAATTGAGGTAGTAATCTGCACTTCGGGTAACTTTTGGGTGGTCACTCGAGGTCGTATTCCTTGGCTGCCAGGACGTTAGTCCATCTATCATTGAGCAGATCTTGATCAGCTTGAAGCCGTTGCTGCTTCTTTTTCAGGATCCTTGCAGTGGCTATTAGCCGGCGCTTAAAGCGCTCCTGCTCGAGAGGTTCCTCAGGCACGATAAAATCCTCATCGCCGAGGCTCACCTCATCCTCGAAGAGTGGATGATAGTTACTGTCCTCCGAGTCTTCGTGTTCGGCCTGTTCATCAAGGCTAACTCGCTCATCTTCCCGTTCGTCCTGTTCGGAAGTTGGCTCAACGGGGTCTTCATTATCTTCGGCATCGTCGAGAGTATTGTTTTCTCCTGTGCCGGCATTGCTATCTTTTTCACGGTGTGACTTAGAGCGGCTCCGCTGTCGTCGGTGCTTTGGCTGTATCTCAGGAGGTTTATCTTCCACTGGGTCTTCTTTGTCATCGCCGTTAACTTCTTTAGGTGTGTCCACCATGTATACGTCGTAGGAGGAGGTGCCGTCCAGCGCCTGGTAAATGGCGGGTTTTGGGCCTGCTGCTCTTCGGCATCGTCGTCCATACCGTCGATGTCTTCGGAGTCGTAGTTGAGCATGTCGGTTAGATCTTCGACAGTGGCTATTAAGTGGGAGGTAGGTGGGAAACAAAATTCCCCGTCATCATCCCCCAGTTCAAACCGGATATAATTCGGTTGTGAGTCCCCTGCTAAAGAGAGGGTTTTTAATGAGTTTAGCACATCGCCTAAAGGTGAGTACCGGAAGATGTCCGCGTAACTGAATTCGACGATCGGCGCCTGGTAAGGCTCGGCAGACGTGGATGCATGTAGTTCGGAACCAGTGACCGGAGATGAATCCGGGGGTCCGGTGACGCAGACCCTCTCGAAGCTAAGTCCGTGTGCGGTTCCAACGCAGATGAGTCTGCGGCTTCCGTGGCGGGGTTAAGCTTCCCGTCTTCGGATGGCACATGCTTTTTCGGATCTAGGGCCAGAGCACTTATAGGCGCAATCTCCTGGGTATGGTCTGATGACAGATTTAGGTCATGTTCATCGCGGTGGCAGGGAGCGGCTGCCATGGGCTCAAATCCGTCGAAGATCAAGTCTCCGCGGATATCAGCGTCGTAGTCCAAGCTTCCAAACCTGACCTGACGGCCAGGGGCGTTAGCTGTCGATCTGCTCTAGATGGCCAAGCGAGTTGGCCCGCAGTGCTAAGCCACCGAGTACGAAGATCTGGCCAGGGAGAAAGACATCCCCCTGGGCAGCATTGTTATAGATGATGGATGGAGCCATCGAACCTTCTGATGACGGCACATTGGAACTCTCAATGAAAGCACCAATGTCGGTGTCAAAACCGGCGGATCTAGGGTAGGGGGTCCCGAACTGTGCGTCTAAGGTTGATGGTAACAGGAGACAAGGGACACAGTGTTTACCCAGGTTCGGGCCCTCTCTATGGAGGTAATACCCTACTTCCTGCTTGATTGGTCTTGATGAATATGAGTATTACAAGAGTTGATCTACCTCGAGATCGTAATGGCTAAAACCCTAGAAGTCTAGCCTATATGATTATGTTTGTTTCTACGGACTAAACCCTCTAGTTTATATAGACACCAGAGGGGACTAGGGCTATACAAAGTCAGTTACAAAGAAAGGAATCTTCATATCCGAATGACAAGCTTGCCATCCACACCAAGGAGAGTCCCATCCGGACACGGGTGAGAGTCTTCGGTCTTGTATCTTCATAGCCCATCAGTCCGGCCCACGTCCAACAGGCCGGACGCCCGAGGACCCCTTAGTCCAGGACTCCCTCAGTGGGCGCCCCCCAGGGCTTGTGGCCCACTGGTGCAGCCCCTGGCGTGTTCTCAGTGCCAAAAATTCTCAAATATTCTATAAAAAATCATACTAAATTTTCAGGGCATTTGGAGAACTTTTATTTTTGGGACATTTTTTTATTGCATGGATAATTCAGAAAACAGATGAATAATACTGTTTTTGCTTTATTTTTCTAAATAATAGAAAGTAAAAAGTGGGCATAGAAAGTTGTGCTTTCTAAATTCATCCATCTCATACCCATCCAAAAGGAATCCATTAACAAGGTTGATCAAGTCTTATTAACAAACTTCTTCCGAATGACATGAAACCGAAGAATCTTCGAATAACACTAGGTTACCTCAACGGGGATATGCATGTCCCCAACAATTAGAATAACATATTTCTTTTTGACAGTAGGAATAGGGAATTCAAAACCTCCAATAGCGATAATTGAATTTTTTTTCAATAGAATTGATGCTATTCACTTGAGGTTGTTTCTTCGGAAAGTGTACCGTATGCTCATTACCATTAACATGAAAAGTGACAATGCCCTTGTTGCAATCAATAACAGCCCCTGCAGTATTCAAAAAGGGTCTACCAAGGATGATTAACATACTGTCGTCCTAGGGAATATCAAGAATAATAAAGTCCGTTAAGATAGTAACATTTGCAACCACAACAGGCACATCCTCACAAATACGTATGGGTATAACAATTGATTTATCAGCCATTTGCAAGGAGATTTCAGTAGGTGTCAACTTATTCAATTCAAGTCTACGATATAAAGAGAACTGCATAAGACTAACACTGACTCCAAGATCACACAAAGCAGCTTTAACATTGTTTCATTTAACGGAGCATGTTATAGTTGGTATTCCTGGATCTCCAAGTTTCTTTGGTATTCCACCCTTAAAAGTATAATTAGCAAGCATGGTGGAAATTTCAGCTTCCAGTATCTTTCTTTTATTTGTAACAATTTCCTTCATATACTTAGCATAAGGAGACATTTTCAAAATATCAGCCAAATGCATATGCAAAAAGACAGGTCTAAGCATTTCAACAAAGCGCTCAAAATCCTCACCATCCTTTTTATTGGATGGTTTAGGAGGAAAGGGCATGGGTTTCTGAACCCACGGTTCTCTTTCTCTACCACGCTTCCTAGCAAAGAAGTCTCTCTTATCATAAAGTTTATTCTTAGGTTGTGGGTTATCAAGATCAACATCAAGTTCAGTCTCCACATCATTATCATTACCAGGTTGAGCATCAGCATGAACATCATCATTAACAATATCACTAGGTTCATGTTCATTACCAAATTGTGTCTCAACATCAGAAATAGAAATATCATTTAGGTTCTTAGGTGTGTCTATAACAAGTTCACTAGAAGCATGCAGAGTCCTACCAATTTTCCTTTTCTTTTTATTAGAAGGACTAGGTGCTTCAGTATTAACTCTCTAAGAATCTTGCTCAATTCTCTTAGGATGGCCCTCAGGATACAAAGGTTCCTGAGTCATTTTACCTCCTCTAGTCATGACTCTAACATTATGATCATTGTTCTTACTATTCATCTCAATGAGCAAATCATTTTGTGCCTTAAGTACTTGTTCTACTTGAGTTTTTACCATAGAAGCAAGTTTACTGATAAGCTTAAGATCATTAACAGTTCTACACATATAATCACCCAAGAGTTCTAGCATATAAGCATTATGTTTCAATTGGCTACTTACATAAGCATTGAAGTTTTCTTGTTTAATAATAAAGTTATCAAATTCATCCAAGCATTGACTAGAAGACTTATTGTAAGGAATATCACCTTCATCGAATCTATAGAGAGAATTTACCTCTACTACATGTGTCGAATTATTAAGACCATGTATTTCTTCAATAGGCGGTGAATTCTTAACGTCTTCAACTTTAATACATTTTTCTTTCATAGGTTTCTTTGCCACTTGCGTATCTTCAAGACTGAGAAATAGAATACCTTTTTTCTTTGGAGTTGGCTTAGGAGGTGGTTCGGGAAGAGTCTAATCATTATCATTCCTTAATATATTATTCAATATTTTTTCAGCTTGCTCAACAGTTCGTTCCTTGAAAACACAACCAGCACAACTATCTAGGTGGTCCCTAGAAGCATCGGTTAGTCCGTTATAAAATGTATCAAGTATTGCATTTTTCTTGAGAGGATGATTAGGCAAAGCATTAAGTAATTGGAGAAGCCTTCCCCAAGCTTGTGGGAGACTCTCTTCTTCAATTTGCACAAATTTAAATATTCCCTCTAAAGAAGCTTGTTTCTTATGAGCATGAAAATATTTTTCAGAGAAGTAATAAATCATATCTTGGGGACTACGCACACAACCAGGAGCAAGAGAAATTAAACCATATCTTAGCATCACCATTTAGTGAGAAAGGAAACAACTTAAGAATATAGTAATATTTTTCCTTGTGAGAAAATAGGGTGTCTATATCATTCAATTTAGTAAGATGTGCCACAACAGTTTCAGATTCATAACCATGGAAAGGATCAGATTCAACCAAAGTAATTAACTCAGGATCGATAGAGAATTCATAATCCTTATCAGTAACAAAGATAGGTGAAGTAGAAAACTTAGGATCATATTGCATTATATGATTCAAAGATTTTTCTTTCCACTTGCATATTAATTTCTTAAGATCATCTCTATCCTTAAAAGCAAGAAAGTCCCTAGCTACCTATCCATCCATAACATAATCCTTAGGTATAACAGGAAGTTCATATCTAGGAGAGCTAGTCTTATTAGGTGTTTCAAAGTTTTCAGTTTCAATAATTTCATCAGTTTCAGAAATATCGTCATCCTCAGCATAATCAATAGTTCTAACTCTAGCAAGGTGTTCATCAAGTAATTCACCCAGTGGCACAGTTTTATCAAGCAAAGTAGTAGCATCATAAGCATCTTTCATAGTAGAAGTGGCATCATCAATAACACGTGACATATTGGAATCAATAGCAGGTGTAGGTGTCGCAAGCTTACTCTAAACAGAAGATGAATCGAGTGCAGAGCTAGATGGCTGTTCCTTACCTCCCCTCGTAGTAGAGGGAAAAATCTCGGTTTTGTTGTCTTTCAAATTCCTCATAGTGATCAACAGATATAAATCCCAAGTGACTCATAGAATAGAGCTATGCTCCCTGGCAATGGCGCCAGAAAAAGGTCTTGATAACCCACAAGTATAGTGGATCACAATAGTTTTCAAGGGTAGAGTATTCAACCCAAATTTATTGATTCGACACAAGGGGGGACAAAGAATATTCTCAAGTATCAGCAGCCGAGTTGTCAATTCAGACACACCTGAAAGACTTAATATCTGCAGCAAAGTATTTAGTAGTAAACTAATATGAAAGTAATGATAATGGTGGCAGAAGTAACAGTAGCAGTTTTGTAGTGATTGTAATAGTAGCAACGGAAGTAACTTAGCAAAGATCAATATGTGAAAATCTCGTAGGCAATGGATCAGTGATGGATAATTATGTCAGATGGCATTCATCATGCAACAATTATAACCTAGGGTGACACAGAACTAGCTCCAATTCATCAATATAATGTAGGCATGTATTTCAAATATAGTCATACGTGCTTATGGAAAAGAACTTGCATGACATCTTTTGTCCTGCCCTCCTGTGGCAGCGGGGTCCTAATGGAACTAAGGGATATTAAGGCCTCCTTTGAATAGAGAACCGGAACAAAGTATTAACACTTAGTGAATACATGAACTCCTCAAACTACGATAATCACTAGAAAGAATCCCAATTATTGTCACCTTGGGGTATGCAGATCATAACTCGTAATAGGTGTCTACAACTTGCAAGATAGGATCAAGAACACAAATATATTCACGAAAACATAATAGGTTCAGATCCGAAATCATGGCACTCGGGCACTAGTGACAAGCATTAATTAAGCATAGCAAAGTCATAGCAACATCAATCTCAGAATGCATTGGATACTACGTATCAAACCCTAACAAAACTAACTCAATTACATGATAAATCTCATCCAACCCATCACTGTCCAGCAAGCCTATGATGGAATTACTCATGCACGACGGCGAGCATCATGAAATTGGTGATGGAGGAAGGTTGGTGATGATGACGAATCCCCTCTTCGGAGCCCTGAACAGACTCCAGATGAAGAACGAGAGGCGGCGACGAATCCGTATCGTAAAACGCGATGAATCCTTCTCTCTGATTTTTTCTCTCTGGATGTGAATATATAGAGTTGGAGTTAGGGCCAGCAGAAGTCCAAGGGGCCCACAAGCCGCCAAGGCGTGCCCCAGGGGAAGGGCGCCCCCCAGGCTTATGGCCAATGGGTGGACCCCATCTGGTTGATTCTTTCGCCAATATATTTATATATTCCAAAAATATTCTCTGTGAATTTTCAGGTCATTTATTTCTGCACAAAAATAACACTAAGGTAATTCTGCTGAAAACATCGTCAGTCCGGGTTAGTTCCATTCAAATCATGCAAATTAGAGTCGAAAACAAGGGCAAAAGAGTTTGGAAAAGTAGATACTATGGAGACGGATCATGGCCCCAAGGGTAATTCCTTGGCAGCCTGGGAGTTAGTTTGCCAGCCAAAATCTAAGGGGGATCTGGGGATCATTAATCTTAAAGTGCAGAACCAAGGGATCCAGATGAAGCAACTCCATAAATTTTATAAAAAGTCAGATGTCCCCTTGGTCAGCCTCATTTGGAATACCCACTATATTGATAAAATTCTACACAATGCAGACCCTTGTGGCTCCTTTTGGTGAAGAGACCTAATGCGGCTTGAAACCGCGTCGGTATATTCCCAAAGAGGAAGGGATGATGCAGCATAGCTATGGTAGGTATTTCCCTCAGTTATATCAAACCAAGGTATCAATCTAGTAGGAGGACCATCGAAGACTATGTAAATGGTACCTGCACATGAAGAACAAATACTTGCAACTCAATGTGTAAGAGAGGTTGTCAATCCCTCCTCGGTAAAAAGATAAATTATTTTGTATGAGAATGGATAAATAGATATTGATAAAAAACACGAAATAAAATAAATAAAGAAAAAGTGTAGGAAGGTATTTTTGGGTTTTTGGAAATATAGATCTGAAAATAAATATGGCAAAAGACAGACCGGAAAGCAAATATGATAAAAGATAGACTCGGGGGCCGTAGATTTCACTAGTGGCTTCTCTCGAGACATAGCACCCGGTGGGTAAGCCAATTACTGTTGGGAAATTGATAGAAGAACAAATAATCATGATGATATCCAAGGCAATGATCAATATATAGGCATCAGGTCCAAGGTTAGTAGACCGACTCCTGCCTGCATCTAGTACCATTACTGTACACATCGAACGCTATCCAACATGCATCTAGGGCGTGTTTGGTTCCATGGGCGCATCCAACCTGCATTGCATGAAGGAGCTTGGCTGGGGCTGGCTTGGTTGAGCTGATGCAAGAAGAAGTTGAGATGTGTGTTTGGTGTACTTGCATGATATGGACCAGGCGCATTTCAGATGTTGTTTGGTAGGATGCATGAGGTTGAACAATATGATAAATGTGGAATTTGATTCTAGGTGCTTGTACATGTATGTAAAATAACTAAAAGATTGATTTGGTGACTTGTACTCCAACTTAGATATCTTTGCTTACTAAAGTAAAAGAACATTCTGAATCAAACACAGATAAAAAATCATAATATTCCGAATCTTGGAAACTTCGTATGAAGATCATGCGAATCAAAGAGTCGGATAAACAGGGAATGAAACCAAATATGTGTATTCCAGATCTCACAACCAGATCGGACCTCTACAAGGCCAGCGGTCGAACCAAGCAATAGGTGGTAAATTGTAGATAACCTGAACTAAGAACTGGGCTCTGAACTGTAGCCTCTGAAAACAACAAATAAGACATAGTTAGCACTTGGAAGTTTTCGACATTTTATCTGCACCTCAAAGCAATTAAATAGCAGCAAGTTAAATTATCTCATTATGAAGAGCACTGGTCTGAAACTTCAATGACGGGAACCTGTCATGTTAGATATTTGGAAGGTAGGCTTGGCAAGGAGACGAGGATTAGCAGCATAACACTACGCACGCACGCATCGATGAGAAGCCCAGGTGCTTGCTGGTACAACAACTCAAGCACAAGGTCCGGCAGATCTACCGCGGCCAGGCCTTCCCCGTCAACAAGGGCACACTATGCGGGTCCGTGCTTGCTCACACATGGGATCGTGCAGGCGGCCGCGAACGACCGGCCAGAGCGCGCGCACAGGTGGTGTGCGTGCCGCCGGAGTCCCCTGCTTGCTATCATGGCCAGATCAGGCGGGCGGCCACGAGCGACGGCGAGCAAGTCACCAATAGCTGGGAATGGGAGGGAGGGCCAGAGCTCGGGAAGAAAGGGAGGGGAAAGGGAGAAGGAGAGCTTTGCCTCGGCACCGATGAGGAGATGCGGCGTGGCACCAGAGAAGAGAGCGGTGGGGGAAACGGGGGAAAATGCAAGCTAAGACGACCGGAAGAGGAGACTAGCTCGCGACTCTGCACGCGCGGGTGCAGGCGCGGGCCTGGCTCACAGAAACGGCTAATCCCTGCGTTTCCCCTCAGCCTGGCTGGGAGCCTGATTTTGCATCTGCCGGGCCTGGCCCAGTGAGACGTGCAGCCTACCAAACACAGGGAAAATTGTATGGTGAGTGCGACGCAGGTGTGACCCAAGGAACCAAACACGCCCCTAGTGTATTAAGTTCATGGAGAAACGGAGTAATGCAATAAGAATGATGACATGATGTAGACAAGATCTATACATGTAGGAATAGATCCCATCTTGTCATCCTTAATAGCAACGATACATGCGTGCCTCGCTACCCCTTCTATCACTGGGAGAGGACACCGCAAGATTGAACCCATCACAAAGCACCTCTTCCCATTGCAAGAAAAATCAATATAGTTGGCCTAACTAAACCAAAGATTCGGAGAAGAAATACGAGGCTATAAATAATCATGCATATAAGAGCTCAAAGAAGACTCAAATAATATTCATGGATAAAAAATCTGATCATAAAGTTGAACTTCATCAGATCCCAACAAACACACTGCAAAAAGTCATTACATCAAATAGATCTCCAAGAGACCATTGTATTGAGAATCAAAAAGAGAGAAGAAGCCATGTGGCTACTGCCTACGGACCCGTAGGTCTATGGTGAACTACTCATGCATCATCAGGCACCAATGAGGATGATGAACCCCTCCATGACCGTGTTCCCCTCCGGCAGAGTGCCGGAATAGGGTTCTAGATTGGATCTCGTGGTTCTGGAACTTGCGGCGGCTAGGATTGTGTTTCGTCGACTCCCCTAGGGTTTCTGGAATATTTGTGAATTTATAGAGCTGAGAGGCGGTGCAACAGAGCTACGTGTGTTGGTTCTGTATCCGGCATGTCTTGTAGTAGGGGTCCCAAGCTAGGCGTCTTGGAGCGGTGGTAACACGGACACAGGATTTTACCCAAGTTTGGGCTCTCTCAAAGAGATAATACCCTACGTCCTGCTTTTGATTGTATTGATATGGGTGTAGTACATGGTACATTTATCTACCACGAGATTGTTCTAATGAATATTAGATCATGTATTGACTAGCCTGGCCTCGCTTTATATAATGTACCAGAGGCCTAGGGTTTAGAAGAGCCTTCGTCTTGGGGCCAAGTCTTGTGGAATATCCCTTGTATGCGACATAGGCTGCTAGAACTGGCCCAATAGTGAACCGCCATGGGGGTCCTCTGCCCGATCCACCTGGTCAGGAGACGACGTGGTGAGTACCCCCTAGTCCAGGACACCATCATTAGCCCCCTGAACCAGTCTTCAATTTTGGGACACTCCTTGGTTCTTCCGAACTGTTCTTCGTCTTCGGCTGTTGCTACTTCTTGAGCTTGTGTTGGTTTTTCCCTTGAATAGGAAAGGGTGATGCAGCAAAGTAGAGATAAGCATTTCCCTCAGTTTAGAGAACCAAGGTATCAATCCAGTAGGAGATACACGCAAATCTCCAATCTATGCACCTGCACAAACAATCAAACACTTCCACCCAACGCGATAAAGGGGTTGTCAATCCCTTCACGGTCACTTGCAAAAGTGAGATCTGATAGAGATAGATATAAAAGATTACTAAAACGTAAAATAAAACAAAGGAAAATAAATTTCAACAAGGTATTTTTGGTTTATAGATCTGAAAATATATGATGGAAAATAGACCCGGATCCATAGGTTTAACTAGAGGCTTCTCTCTAGAAGGAAAATAATACGGTGGGTGAACAAATTACTGTCGAGTAACTGAGAGAAAAGCACAAAGTTGTGACGATATCCAAGGCAATGATTATGAATATAGGCATCACGTCCGTTTCAAGTAGACCAACACCTGCCTGCATCTACTACTATTACTCCACACATCGACCTCTATCCAGCATGTATCTAGAGTATTAAGTTCATAAGAACGGAGTAACGCCTTAAGAAAGATGACATGATGTAGAAGGATAAACTCAAGAAATATGATGAAAACCCCATCTTTTTACCCTCGATTGCAACAATACAATATGTGCCTTGCTACCCCTTCTTTGTAAGTGGATGAGATCACTGCAAGATTGAACCCAGAAGTAAGCACCTCTCCCATTGCAAGAAAAACCAATCTAGTTGTCCAAACCAAACCAATAATTTGAAGAGAGATACAAAGATATCAAATCATGCATATAAGAATTCAGAGAAGATTCAAATAATTTTCATAGATAAACTGATCGTAAATCCACAATTCATCGGATCTCGACAAACACACGACAAAAGAATATTATGTCGGATAGATCTCTAAGAACATCGAGGAGAACATGGTATTGAGGATCAAAGATAGAGAAGAAGCCATCTACCTACTAGCTATGGACCTGTAGGTCTGTGGTAAACTACTCACGCTTCATCGGAAGGGCAATAGAGTTGATGTAGAAGCCCTCTGTGATCGAATCCCCCTTGGGATCTCACGGGCACAGAAGGTTTCAGTGGCGGAAAAGTAATTTGGTGGACGCTTCTGGTCATTTGGGAATATTTCTGAATTTATAGGCCAAGAATTAGGGCACACCCCTGAGGCTTGTGGCCTCCTCGGGACTCCTCTGACTTCATCTCCAAGTCCTATGTGTGTATTCTGGTCCAATAAAAAACATCACGAAAGTTTTATTCCATTTGGACTCCGTTTGATATTCCTTTTCTGTAAACTCAAAACAAGGAAAAATAGAAACTGGCACTGGGCTCTAGGTTAATAAGTTAGTCCCAAAAATAATATAAAATAGCATATTAATGCATATAAAACATCCACAACAGATAATATAATAGCATGGAACATTAAAAAATTATAGATATGTTGGAGATATATCAAGCATCCCCAAGCTTAATTCCTGCTCGTCCTCGAGTAGGTCATTGATAAAAACAGAATTTTTGATGTGGAATGCTACCTAACATATTTATCCATGTAATTTTCTTTATTGTGGCATGAATATTCAGATCCATAAGATTAAAAACAAAAGTTTAATATTGACATAAAAACAATAATACTTCAAGCATACTAATAAAACTATTGTGTCTCCTCAAAATAACATGGCCAAAGAAACTTATCCCTACAAAATCATATAGTCTGGCTATGTTCCATCTTCATCACACAAAGTATTAAATCATGCACAACCCTGATGACAAGCAAGCAATTGTTTCATACTTTTGATGTTCTCAAACTTTTTCAACTTCCACGCAATACATGAGCGTGAGCCATGGATATAACACTATAGGTGGAATAGAATATGGTGGTTATGGGCAAGACAAAAAGAAGGAGATAGTCTCACATCCACTAGGCGTATTAATGGGCAATGGAGATGCCCATCAATAGATATCAATGTGAGTGAGTAGGGATTGCCATGCAACGGATGCACTAGAGCTATAAGTTTATGAAAGCTCAAAAAGAAACTAAGTGGGTGTGCATCCAACTCGCTTGCTCACGAAGACCTAGGGAAATTTGAGGAAGCCCATCATTGGAATATACAAGCCAAGTTCTATAATGAAAAATTCCCACTAGTATATGAAAGTGACAACATAGGAGACTCTCTATCATGAAGATCATGGTGCTACTTTGAAGCACAAGTGTGAAAAAGGATAGTAGCATTGCCCCTTCTCTCTTTTCTCTCATTTTTTGGTGGACTTCTTTGGCCTCTTTTATTTTTGTAAAGTCCAGAGACTCATCCCAACTTGTGAGGGAATCATAGCTTCCGTCATCCTTTCCTCACATGGGACAATGCTCTAATAATGATGATCATGACACTTTTATTTACTTACAACTCAAGAATTACACCTCGATACTTAGAAAAAATATGACTCTATATGAATGCCTCCGACGGTGTACCGGGATGTGCAATGACCTAGCATAGCAAATGGCATCAAAAAATGGACACGCATGAAAACATCATGGTAGCTAACTTACGATCATGCAAAGCAATATGACAATGATGGTATGTGTCATAATAAAACAGAACTGTGGAAGTTGCATGGCAATATATCTCAGAATGGCTATGGAAATGCCATAATAGGTAGGTATGGTGGCTGTTTTGAGGAAGGGTATATGGTGGGTTTAATGCACTGACGTAAGTTGTGGGGTACTAGAGAGGCTACCAATGGTGGAAGGGTGAGAGTGCGTATAATCCATGGACTCAACTTTAGTCATAAAAAACTCACATATTTATTGCGAAAATTTATTAGCTATTGATACGTCCATTTTGCATCATGCTTTTATATCGATATTTATTGCATTATGGGCTGTTATTACACATTATGTCACAATACTTATGCCTATTCTCTCTTATTTTACAAGGTTTACATAAAGAGGGAGAATGCGGGCAGCTGGAATTCTAGGCTGGAAAAGGAGCAAATATTAGAGACCTATTCTGCACAACTCCAAAAGTCCTGAAACTTCACGGAAGTTATTTCCAGAATATATAAAAAATACTAAGCGCAAGAAGTACCAAAGGGGGCCACCCACTAGCCATGAGGGTGGCGGCGCGCCCCCCTGCCTCGTGGGCCCTCTGGTGGCCCTCCGATGCCCATCTTCTGCTATATGGAGTCTTTCATCGAGGAAAAAAAATCATAAGCAAGCTTTCGGGACGAGACTTCGCCGCCATGAGGCGGAACCTTGGCGGAACCAATCTAGGGCTCCGGCGGAGCTATTCTGCCGGGGACACTTCCCTCCGGAAGGGGGAAATCATCACCATCATCATCACCAACGATCCTCTCACCGGGAGGGGGTCAATCTCCATCAACATCTTCACCAGCACAATCTCATCTCAAACCCTAGTTCATCTCTTGTATCCAATCTTTGTATCCAAACCTCAGATTGGTACCTATGGGTTGCTAGTATTGTTGATTACTCCTTGTAGTTGATGCTAGTTGGTTTACTTGGTGAAAGATCATATGTTCAGATCCATTATGCATATTAATACCCCTCTGATTATGAACATGAATATGCTTTGTGAGTAGTTACGTTTGTTCCTGAGGACATGGGAGAAGTCTTGCTATTAGTAGTCATGTGAATTTGGTATTCATTCGATATTTTGATGATATGTATGTTGTCATCCCTCTAGTGGTGTCATGTGAACATCGACTACATGACACTTCACCATTGTTTGGGCCTAGAGGGAGGCATTGGGAAGTAATAAGTAGATGATGGGTTGCTAGAGTGACATAAGCTTAAACCCTAGTTTATGCGTTGCTTCGTAAGGGGCTGATTTGGATCCATATGTTTCATGTTATGGTTAGGTTTACCTTAATACTTCTGTTGTAGTTGCGGATGCTTGCAATGGGGGTTAATCATAAGTGGGATGCTTTTCCAAGTAAGGACAACACCCAAGCACCGGTCCACCCACATATCAAATTATCAAAGTACCGAACGCGAATCATACGAACGTGATGAAAACTAGCTTGACGATAATTCCCATGTGTCCTCGGGAGTGCTTTCCTTCATATAAGAGTTTGTCCAGGCTTGTCCTTTGCTACAAAAAGTATTGGGCCATCTTGCTGCACCTTATTTACTTTTATCACTTGCTACTCGTTACAATTTATCTTATCACAAAACTATCTGTTACCGATAATTTCAGTGCTTGCAGAGAATACCTTGCTGAAAACCGCTTATCATTTCCTTCTGCTCCTCGTTGGGTTCGACACTCTTACTTATCGAAAGGACTACGATATATCCCCTATACTTTTGGGTCATCAAGACTCTTTTATGGCGCCGTTGCCGGGGAGTGAAGCGCCTTTGGTAGGTGGAATTTGGTAAGGAAAAATTTATATAGTGTGCTGAAATTTACTATCACTTGTTACTATGGAAAGTAATCCTTTGAGGGGCTGGTTCGGGGTATCTTCACCCCGACCGGTAGAGCAAATAGTTGCTCCTCAACCTACTGGACCTACTGAAAATGAAAATGTTTACTTCGAAATTCCTTCAGGTATGATAGAGAAACTGCTAGCTAATCCTTTTGCAGGAGATGGAACATTGCATCCCGACTTACACGTAATCTATGTGGATGAAGTTTGTGGATTATTTAAGCTTGCAGGTATGCCCGATGATGTTATCAAGAAGAAGGTCTTACCTTTATCTTTGAAAGGAGATGCATTGACATGGTATAGGCTATGTGATGATATGGGATCATGGGACTATAAGCTATTGAAATTGGAATTTCACGAGAAGTTTTATCCTATGCATCTTGTTCATCGTGATCGTAATTATATATATAATTTTTGGCCTCGCGAAGGAGAAAGCATCGCTCAAGCTTGGTGGAGGCTTATGTCAATTTTATATTCATGCCATAATCGTGAGCTCTCAAGAGAAATGATTATTCAAAATTTTTATGCTCGGCTTTCTGACAACAATCGCTCCATGTTTGATACTTCCTGTACTGGTTCCTTTATGATGAAGACTATTGAATTCAAATGGAATTTATTGGAGAGAATTAAACGCAACTCTGAAGATTGGGATCTTGACGAAGGTAAGGAGTCAGGTATAACACCTAAGTTTGATTGTGTTAAATCTTTTATGGTTACTGATGTTTTCGGTAAGTTTAGCACTAAATATGGACTTGACTCTATGATAGTAGCTTCCTTTTGTGAATACTTTGCTACTTATGTTGATCTCCCTAAGGAGAAGTGGTTTAAATATAATCCTCCCATTGAAGTAAAAGTAGTTGAACCTATTAAAATTGAATAAAAGACTATCACTTATAATGACCCTATTGTTCCAACTACCTATGTTGAGAAACCACCTTTCCCTGTTAGAATAAAGGATCATGCTAAAGTTTCAACTGTAGTCAACAAAAGTAATATTAGGACACACAAACCCCGTGAGAAAGTTAAAGTTGAACCTAATATCGCTATGGTTAAAGATCTCTTGGCCGATAATATTGATGGGCATGTTATTTACTTCTGTGATGAAGCTGCTAGAATTGCTAGGCCTGATACTAAAAATAAACATAGACCTGTTGTAGGCATGCCTGTTATTTCTGTTAAAATAGGAGATCATTGTTATCATGGCTTGTGTGATATGGGTGCTAGTGCTAGTGCAATACCTATTTCCTTATACAAAGAAATTATGCATGATATTGCACCTGCTGAGATAGAAGAGATTGATGCCACAATTAAGCTTGCCAATAGAGACAATATTTCACCAGTTGGGATTGTTAGAGATGTTGAAGTCTTGTGTGAGAAAGCTAAATATCCTGCTGATTTTCTTGTTCTTGGTTCCCCTCAAGATAGCTTTTTTCCCATTATATTCGGTAGACTCTTCTTGAATAGTGTTAATGCTAAGATAGATTGCAAGAATGATGTCGTTACTATTGGTTTGGATGATATGTCTCATGAGTTTAATTTTTCTAAATTTCGTAGACAACCCCGTGATGAAGAATTGCCTAGCAAAGATGAAATTATTGGTCTTGCTTCTATTGCTGTGCCTCCTAATGATCCTTTAGAAAAATATTTACTAGACCATGAAAATGATATGTTTATGAATGAAAGAAGGGAAATAGATGAAGTATTCTTTTAAACAAGGACCCATTCTGAAACACAATTTGCCTGTTGAAATCCTAGGGGATCCTCCTCCACCCAAGGGTGATCCCGTGTTTGAGCTTAAACCATTACCTGATACCCTTAAATATGCTTATCTTGATGAAAAGAAGATATATCTTGTTATTATTAGTGCTAACCTTTCAGAGCATGAAGAAGAAAAATTATTGGAAACTCTGAAGAAGCACCGTGCTGCTATTGGATATACTCTTGATGATCTTAATGGCATTAGTCCCACTCTATGTCAACACAAAATAAATTTGGAGAAAGATGCCAAACTAGTTATTGATCACCAACGACGGCTGAATCCTAAGATGAAAGAAGTGGTAAGAAAGGAAATATTAAAGCTCCTTGAGGGTAAGTCCTGTCCATTGTGTCCCTAAGAAGGGAGGTATTACCGTTGTTCCTAATGATAAAGATGAATTGATTCTGCAAAGAATTATTACAGGTTATAGGATGGTAATTGATTTCCAAAAATTAAATAAGTCTACTAAAAAGATCATTACCCCTTACCTTTTATTGATCAAATGCTAGAAATATTATCCAAACATACACATTTTTTGCTTTCTAGATGGTTACTCTGGCTTCTCTCAAATACCTGTGTTAGCTGATGATCAAGCAAAGACCACTTTTACTTGCCCTTTCGGTACTTTTGCTTATAGACGTATGCCTTTTGGTTTATGTAATGCACCTACTACCTTTCAAAGATGCATGATGGCTATATTCTCTGACTTTTGTGAAAAGATTTGCGAGGTTTTCATGGATGATTTCTCAGATTATGGATCCTCTTTTGAGGATTGTTTGAGCAACCTTGATCGAGTTTTGCAGAGATGTGAAGAAACTAATCTTGTTCTGAATTAGGGGAAATGCCACTTTATGGTTAATGAAGGTATTGTCTTGGGACATAAAATTACTAGAAGAGGTATTGAAGTTGACAAAGCTAAAGTTGATGCTATTGAAAAGATGCCATGTCCCAAGGACATTAAAGGTATAAGAAGCTTCCTCGGCCATGCCGGTTTTTATAGGAGGTTCATAAAGGACTTCTCAAAAATTTCTCGGCCTCTAACTAACCTATTACAAAAAGATATTCCATTTGTCTTTGATGATGATTGTGTAGAAGCATTTGAAATACTTAAGAAATCATTAATTTCTGCACCTATTGTTCAGCCACCTGATTGGAATTTACCCTTTGAAATTATGTGATGCTAGTGATTATGCTGTAGGGGCTGTTCTAGGACAAAGAGTTGATAAGAAATTAAATGTTATTCAATATGCTAGTAAAACTCTAGACAATGCCCAAAGCAATTATGCTACTACTAAAAAGGAATTCTTAGCAGTTGTATTTGCTTGTGATAAGTTCATACCTTATATTGTTGATTCTAAAGTAACTATTCACACTGATCATGCTGCTATTAAATACCTTATGGAAAATAAAGATGCTAAACCTAGACTTATTAGATGGGCTCTCTTGCTACAAGAATTTGATTTGCATATTATTGATAGAAAGGGAGCTGAGAACCCCATTGCAGACAACTTGTCTAGGTTAGAGAATGTTCTTGATGACCTACTACCTATTGATGATAACTTTCCTAATGAACAATTAAATGTCATAAATGCTTCTCGTATTGTTCCATGGTATGCTGATTATGCTAATTATATTGTTGCTAATTTTATACCATCTAGTTTCACATACCAGCAAAATAAAAAAGCTCTTCTATGATTTGAGACATTACTTTTGGGATGACCCACATCTTTATAAAGAAGGAGTAGATGGTATTATTAGACGTTGTGTACCTTAGCATGAACAGGAACAGATCCTACGCAAGTGTCACTCCGAGGCTTATGGAGGACACCATGCTAGAGATAGAACTGCACATAAGGTATTGCAATCTGGTTTTTATTGGCCTACTCTCTTCAAGGATGCCCGTAAGTTTGTCTTGTCTTGTGATGAATGTCAAAGAATTGGTAATATTAGTAGACGTCAAGAAATGCCTATGAATTATTCACTTGTTATTGAACCATTTGATGTTTGGGGCTTTGATAATGTGGGACCTTTTCCTTCCTCTAATGGGTATACACATATTTTAGTTGCTGTTGATTACGTTACTAAGTGGGTAGACGCTATTCCAACTAGTAGTGCTGATCATAACACCTCTATTAAGATGCTTAAAGAAGTTATTTTCCCGAGGTTTGGAGTCCCTAGATATTTAATGACTGATGGTGGTTCACATTTTTATTCATGGTGCCTTTCGTAAAATGCTTGCTAAGTATGATGTTAATCATAGAATTGCATCTCCTTATCACCCATAGTCTAGTGGTCAAGTAGAATTGAGTAACAGAGAGCTCAAATTAATTTTGCAAAAGACTGTTAATAGATCTAGAAAGAATTGGTCCAAGAAACTTGATGATGCATTATGGGCCTATAGAACTGCATATAAAAATCCTATGGGTATGTCTCCGTATAAAATGGTTTATGGTAAAGCATGTCATTTACCTCTTGAGCTAGAACATAAGGCATATTGGGCCATTAAAGAGCTCAATTATGATTTCAAACTTGCAGGAGAAGATGTTATTTGACATTAGCTCACTTGATGAATAGAGAACCCAAGCCAATGAAAATGCCAAATTGTTTATAGAAAAAGTTAAAAGATGGCATGGCAAAAGGATACAAAAGCGTGAGTTCAATGTAGGTGATTATGTATTGTTATACAACTCTCGTTTAAGATTTTTTGCAGGAAAACTTCTCTCTAAATGGGAAGGTCCTTACGTTATCGAGGAGGTCTATCGTTCCGGTGCCATAAAAATCAACAACTTCGAAGGCACAAATCCGAGGGTGGTGAACGGTCAAAGAATCAAACATTATATCTCAGGTAATCCTATAAATGTTGAAACTAATATCATTGAAATCGTAACCCCGGAGGAATACATAAGGGACACTTTCCAGAATGTTTCAGACTTCGAAAAGGAATAGGTATGTGGTACGGTAAGTAAACCGACTCCAAAACAGTTCTAATGGCAATTTTTCTCCGTTTTGGAATATTTATAAAAATAGAAAAATAAGAAGCAGACTGGAAAGGACACGAGGCTTCCACGAGGGTGGAGGGCGCGCCCTACCCCCCTAGGCGCGCCCCTGCCTCGTGGGCACCTCCGGACTCCGTTTTCTTGCATGAAACTTCTTTTGGTCGGTAAAAAATTCATTATATAATCTCCCGAAGGTTTTGACCACTGTACCATGCAAATATCCTCTGTTCTGGTTTCGAGCTGTGTTCTGTCAGGGTTGTCAAGCCAGGCATCATGTCGCCCCCTCCTCCAACAATGGTGACAACGATGCTTGGCTAATGAATATAGAACTGAACAGGGAAGAACATATGGAGATCAACAAGGATGAAGGGATCAAGAAGGCCACGGAGGACCAAGTTCCGGCAGCAGAAGACATCCTTCAACTTGATCACAATCTTCTTACCCCAACTAAGATCGAAGCTTTCAAGATGATTGAGTTAGCTCATATACAAAATAAGTATCTCACACGTGAAAATATTTTGTTGAAGGAGCATATCATCACACTCAAGGGCATTATTCGCAAGTTGGAAGACCTCCTACGCTCGATGTGTGACTATCCATCATCACCAACACCCTCTTCACCGACAAAGAAGGAGATATAAACACATGGGTATGGGCACTCCCCTTGGCAACTGCCAAGCTTGGGGGAGTGCCCTGGTATCGTATCACCATCACTTTTATCTTTACCGTTTTTCTTAGTTCGAGCCTTTTGATAATATCTTGATCTAGTAGAATAAAGTTTTAGTATAATCTAGTTGTGAGTATTGCTTTATGATCCTTCTATGTAATTGTAACACCCATGATGCGGCTATATCTCCCACATGTCGGAGCACGACTTAGAGGCATACCCGCATTGTAGGCATGTCGCAAGAGGGGTAATCTTTACACATCCCAAGTACTGAATAAGAAAGAGGTACAGAGTTGGCTTACAATCGCCACTTCACACAATACATAAATATAGCATTACAACATCTAGATACAATCAAGGTCCGACTACGGAACCAAAATAAAGACAACCCCAAATGCATAAGATCCCCGATCGCCCCAACTGGGCTCCACTACTGATCGTCTGGAAAGGAAACATAGTAACGTCCTGAGTCCTCATCGAACTCCCACTTGAGTTCAGTCGCATCCACTGGAATGGTATCTTCGGCACCTGCATCTGGTTTTGGAAGTAATCTATGAGTCACGGGGACTCAGCTATCTCACACCCTCGCGATCAAGACTATTTAAGCTCATGGGTAGGAAAAGGTAGTGAGGTGGAGCTGCAGCAAGCACTAGCATATATGGTGGCTAACTTACTTAAAAGAGAGCGAGAAGAGAAAGGCAAAGCATGGCCGAGAATCTATGATCAAGGAGTGATCCTAGAACTACTTACGTTCAAGCATAACACGAGACCGTGTTCTCCTCCCGAACTCCACCGAAAAGAGACCATCACGGCTACACACGCGGTTGATCCATTTTAATTAAGTTAAGTTTCAAGTTTTCTACAACTGGATATTAACAAATTCCCATCTGCCCATAACCGCAGGCATGGCGTTTGAAAGTTCAAATCCCTGCACGGGTGTCCCAACTTAGCCCATCACAAGCTCTCACGGTCAACGAAGGATATTCCTTCTCCCAGGACGGCCCGATCAGACTCGGAATCCCGGTTACAAGACATCTCGACAATGGTAAAACAAGACCAGCAAAGCCGCCTGATGTGCTGAGAAATCCTGATAGGAGTCGCACGTATCTCGTTCTCAGGGCACACCGGATGAACACTACATACAACTAAAACCAACCCTCAAGTTTCCCCGAGGTGGCGCTGCAAGTGGCTCTGTTTTGGACCAACACTTAGAGGAGCACTGGCCCGAGGGTTTAAAATAAAGATGACCCTTCAGTCCGCGGAACCCAAGGGAAAAAGGCTTAGGTGGCAAATGGTAAAACCAAGGTTGGGCCTTGTAGGAGGAGTTTTATTCAAGGCAAACTGTCAAGGGGTTCCCATTATAACCCAACCACGTAAGGAATGCAAAATCAAGGAACAAAACACCGGTATGACGGAAACTAGGGCGGCAAGAGTGGAACAAAACACCAGGAATATGGCCGAGCCTTCCACACTTTACCAAGTATATAGATGCATTAAAGTAGACAAGGTATAATAGTGATATCCCAACAATAATCATGTTCCAACAAGGAACAAACTCCAATCTTCACCTGCAACTAACAACGCTATAAGAGGGGCTGAGCAAAGCGGTAACATAGCCAAACAACGGTTTGCTAGGACAAGGTGGGTTAGAGGTTTGACATGGCAATATGGGAGGCATGATAAATCATGTGGTAGGTATCGGGACATAGGCATAGCAATAGAGCGAGCAACTAGCAAGCAAAGATAGAAGTGATTTCGAGGGCATGGTCATCTTGCCTGCAAAGTTCTCTGAGTTAACGTAAGCTTGATCCTCGTAAGCGTACTCAACAGGTTCCTCGATCACGTACTCGTCTCCCGGCTCTACCCAAGTCAAGAGCACAAGCAAGGGAAACACAATCAACGACGGTGCAATGCACAAGCAACATGATGCAAAACATGGCATGATATGCGGGATGTAATATGCAATGCATATGCGTGCTCTGGAAGGAAAAGATTGAACCAGGCCTCAACTGGGCAAACCAAGAGCGCCTCTGGAAAGATGAGTTGATTTCGTTCAAAATCAGTATAAAGATCACCGGAATTGGATGCACGGTTTGCAAATGGCAAGCAAAACAATAATGGCACAAATCTGCGATTAACAGCACGATGCCACCTAAAATGCAACAAGAAACTAAGCTACTGCACTCTAACATATCAAAAAAGCACATGGCAGGGATCCACTCAAGATGATTGACAAAAGATGAACACTGAGCTACGGCTAAATCACAAAATAGCAGGTTCAAACAAGCATGGCAAAAGTGCAAAAGATAATAGCATCACAGACTTAGTGAAAATAACATGTCATACTTTAACATCAGGAAGCAAAGTTTAGAGCAAGATAACAACCTGCTACAGATCAGATCATGGCAAAGAAAAGCATGGAATGAAACTACTCAAATCATATAACAAAAGTCCCTTACTGACCATAAGCCAAAAGGGATCAGAAGATATTATGGCACCCATGTAAACATAGCAAGTTTCGTTAACAGATTCCGACTTAGCAGAAAACTAGACATGGCAAAAACAGAGTTACGTAGGCCTGTTTGCGAGCTCGACGCACTCACCATAAGGCACAGCATGACAAAGTAAGCATACACCCAGAAAGAAGACATGATCAAGAAGCTAACCATGGCAAGAACCATCTCATAGCATGCATGGATCAACTACAACAACCTTGGCAAAATTGATTAACACGTAAACAATCTGCCAGGAACATTTTATAGCAAAAGTAGAGCAAGATTGAGTCATGCTAGGGTACTCCATAATTGCAAACAAAGACATGGATGTATAGAAAATAATAATATCTCAAAATCATCCTTACTGAACATGCTCAAAAGAGGCATAGATCACTCTGTAGCAACATGAATACATGGCATAAAAATAACATCAGGGAAATGACTTAGAAGAATTCTAAGTCCCTGAAATCAGCAACATCACGAGGGCTACTTTGCATGCTTGTGCTAGTCACCACATTGATCACAAAAATACATGTCATACACCCCTATAAAGATGGCATGGCATAGCCCAAAACACATGTAGGGCTCAAGTTCATAGGAGGCACACAATAATCATGGCAAAAATGACAAATGCCCATAATCTGTTAAGAAACAGAAACTAACATTTTATAGCACTCTTGCAACAGCATTTTAGGCATCAAGATGGACTCAAACAAGCATTATGCAATGGAACAAAATGAAGAGCACATCCAGACGAACAATTTTATATATCACACACGCGAAACGGAGCTACGGATGATGGGATATGGTATGATGAAGATAGCTAAAAAATATGCAGAAAAAGGACTTAGGCAAAATCGACCTAGGGTTTACTATAGCTGGATCTGGCCGGCATGCGAACCGAGGTTGGCGGGAAGTTCTCCGGAGTTGCGGCTTCTCGCCGGAGTTGGTCGAGGTGGCCGGAGAAGGTGGGGTCCGGGCCGGATCTTGCCGGATCTGGCGTGGGGCGCCGCAGAGAGACGCGCCAGTGGGCGCGCACGGGCGAGCACCGGCGGCGTGCCGCGACGGTCGGCGGGGAGGTGAGGCAAGACGCGCGGCGGCGCCCTGCCACGGAGGCGGCCGACCGGGTTTGCGCGCGCGGGAGGAGCGGTGGTGGGGGATCGGGCCCCGCGGGCCTGTTGCGGGCTGCGGCGGGCCGGCAGCGCGGGGATGGCGGCTGTGACACGTGGCGACAGCTGGTTGGTCCGGGCGGCGGTGCGGACGCGTCCGGCGCAGGGAGGACGTGTCCGACGCGCGGAGGAAGGGGAAGACTAGGGTTTTGGACCCGAAATTTCGGAGGGGGAGGCCTATATATAGATTCTGGGAGCTAGGAGAGTCCAAACGAGGTGCGGTTTTCGGCCACGCGATCGTGATCGAACGACCGATAGGATGGAGGGGGTTTAGATGGGTTCTCGGCCACTTTGGAGGGGTGTTGGGCTGCAACACACACGAGGCCTTTACAGTTCCTCGGTTAACCGTTGGAGTATCAAACGAACTCCAAATGACACGAAACTTGACAGGCGGTCTACCGGTGGTGAACCAAGGCCGCTTGGCAAGTCCCGGTCCAATCCGAGAACGTTTAACACTTGCACACGAAAAGAGGCAAAAGGGGACGCTAGAGGACATAGGAGTGCCGGATCGCAAAACGGACAACGGGGAAAAGATCGAATGCATGAGACGAACACGTATGCAAATACGATGCACATGATGACATGATATGTGATGCATGACATGGACACCATGCAAAACGAAGACTAAACCCAACCACGAGGGAATATCATAACTTAGAGCCAGAAATGGGAAGAGTTGGAATACAAATATGGTAAGTTACATACGGGGCGTTACAACACTCCACTACTACGAAAGGATCTCGTCCCGAGATCTAGGACTGGAAAAACTCCGGATATTCAGAACGGAGGTGGTCCTCGCGTTCCAAAGTGGCTTCACGGTCGGAATGATGTGACCACTTCACTTTCAGGAATTTGATAGACTTGCGAGTCTTGTGCTCAGTTTCTTCAAGAATAGCAACGGGATGCTCATGATAAGACATGTCTTCTTGGATATCAATCTCTTTGAAGTTGATGGTGCTGTCAGGAGTCTTGAAACACTTGCGAAGCTGAGACACATGAAACACGTCGTGCACATTTGCAAAGTTGGATGGAAGCTCAAGTTGATAGGCGAGATCGCCTCTTTTGCCAATGATCTTGAAAGGACCCACGTATCTAGGGGCAAGCTTCCCTTTGATACCGAAGCGACGAGTACCTTTCATTGGGGAGACGCGGAGGTTGACATGGTCTTCGATCTCGAAAGCCAAGTCATGATGCTTGCTATCATAGTAACTCTTCTGGCGTGATTGCGCGGCTTTGAGATTTTCACGAATGACTTTGCACATTTCTTTAGCCTCTGTGATCAAGTCATTGCCAAGAAGTTGGCGTTCACCAGTCTCTAACCAATTAAGGGGAGTACGACACTTTCTGCCATAGAGAATCTCGAATGGGGCCTTGCCCGAACTCGCTTGGAAGCTATTATTGTAGTAGAACTCGGCATATGGAAGACAATCTTCCCACTTCATACCAAAAGAAATGACACATGCCCTGAGCATATCTTCAAGAATTTGATTTACTCGCTTGACTTGGCCACTAGTTTGAGGATGAAAGGCTGTGCTGAAGCGAATGCTGGTGCCCATAGCCTTCTGAAAGGAGTTCCAGAACTTAGAAGTGAAGATGCTTCCATGATCTGAAGATATCAACTGCGGAATGCCGTGCAGAGAGACAATCCTGGAGGTATATAGCTCTGCCAACTGAGCTGTTGTGATAGATTCTTTGATAGGAAGAAAATGAGCCACTTTAGTGAGCTTGTCGATGACAACAAAGATAGCATCATTGCCACGCTTGGACTTGGGAAATGCAGTCACGAAGTCCATCTCAATATGGTCGAACTTCCATTCTGGAATGGCAAGAGGTTGGAGGAGACTAGCTGGCCATTGGTGTTCTGCTTTCACTCTTCTACAGACATCACATTCATTCACGAACTGAGCAATCTCGCGCTTCATTCGAGTCCACCAATACGACTGCTTGAGGTCATGGTACATCTTTGTACTTCTAGGGTAAATAGAAATGAGTGAATTGTGAGCCTCGTTCATGATGACTTTATGAAGGTCACCCTTAGGAACAACAATGTGATCCTCGAAGAATAGAGTATCGTTGTCATCAAGGCGATAGCACTTGTACTTGGGTTGGCTCTTGGCAATCCCAATCTTCACCTTCCTCACCAGGGCATCAAGAAGTTGTGCCTCATGAATCTGATCTTCCAAAGTAGGAGAGACTTGGAGGTTGGCAAGGAATCATTGAGGAACAACTTGGAGATTAAGTTTGCGGAAAGTTTCACAAAGATCCGGTTGGAAGGGCTTGAGAATCAAACTGTTGCAGTAAGCCTTCCTGCTCAAGGCGTCAGCAATGACATTGGCCTTGCCTGGAGTATATTCAATACTCAGATTATACTCTTGAATCATTTCGACCCAACGAGTCTGCCCAAGGTTGAGGTTGGGCTGAGTGAAGATGTACTTGAGACTCTTATGATTAGTGAAGATGTCCACTTTCCTTCCCAACAAGAGATGTCTCCATGTTAAAAGAGCATGGACAACTGCCGCCAACTCCAGGTCATGAGTGGGGTAGTTCTTTTCGTTGGGTTTCAACTGGCGAGAGGTATAGGCCACAACTTTCATCTCTTGCATTAACACAACACCGAGACCTTGCAGGGAAGCATCACAGAAAACCTTGAACGGTTTGGATTCATCAGGAGGAGTCAGAACTGGAGCTGTGACTAACTTCTCTTTGAGGGTGTTGAAAGCGATGTCACATTCAGGCGTCCAGACATACTTCACATGCTTCTAGAGGAGGTTGGAAAGAGGCTTCGCGATCTTAGAGAAATTCTCAACAAATATTCAATAATAGCTTGCGAGCCCAAGAAAGCTGCGGAGCTGCTTCACATTCTGAGGCGGTTCCCAATTCACAATTGCAGACACCTTCTCAGGATTAACAACTATGCCCTTGGCGGAGATGATATGCCCAAGGTAGACAACCTCATTGAGCCAAAACTCGCACTTTGAAAACTTCGCATAGAACTGATGTTCTCTGAGTTTGTCCAGCACCAATCTCAAGTGATTGGCATGATCCTCTTTGTTCTTGGAAAAGACCAAGATGTCATCGAGATAGACCAAGACGAAGTCATTTGTGTAAGGGTTGAAGATGAAGTTCATCATGCGAGAGAATGTTGGAGGAGCATTGACAAGGCCGAAAGACATGACAGTGTATTCATAGGAACCATAGCTTTTTCTGAATGCTGTCTTGGGGATATCTTGTTCACGAATGCGATTTTGATGATAGCCCATACGGAGGTCAAGCTTGGAGAATACTTGAGCACCTTTGAGTTGTTCGAAAAGCTCATTGATGTTGGGAAGTGGGTACTTGTTCTTTATGGTCTTCTTGTTCAATGGACGGTAGTCGACACAAAGTCGGTCCGTGCCATCCTTCTTCTTGACAAAAAGAACACCACAACCCCAAGGAGAAGAACTCGGTTGGATCAGACCCATACACTCTTGTATATCGAGTTGTTTCTTCAGCTCCTTCAACTCTTCTGGTCCAAGCTTGTAAGGACGTTTGCAAACAGGTTCCGTGCCAGGTTCAAGATCGAAGACGAATTCAAATGGCCGGTGAGGAGGCATTCCTGGAAGCTCTTCTGGAAAGATGTCTTGATATTCACAAATGACTGTAATCTGAGAGATGGCATTCAACTAGCCCTTCTAATTGAGAGAAAACAGCCGAATGGTATCATCACGAGCGGCAAAGACGATCACATCCTCAGACGAGTGTGTCAATTGAATCTGCCTGGCAGCACAATCAAGTTGAGCCTTGTTCTTAGAAAGCCAGTCCATGCCAAGAATTAGATCAATATCTGAGTCACCAAGAACAATTGGAGAGGACAAAAACTTATAGTTGCCCATCTTGATAGTAACATCCGGGACGCAATTGTTAGATGTCATTTGCTTGCCCGGGGACACAATCTTCAACGGGAAAGGAATCTTTTCGGTCACAAACTCATGCTTGGCAACAAAAGTTCTTGAAATGAAAGAAAGCGATGCACCAGTATCAAAAAGAACTTTTGCAGGAATATCGTTAACAGGAAGGTTACTCATGATCACTTCTGAAGAGTCCTCTGCCTGAGCTGCATTCAACATGTTGACCTTTGCAAACTTGGGATTATGCTTGACCACTGCATTACTGGCAGATCTCACAGGAGGAGGAGGCGGAAGATGCCTCTGGTTGAAGCATTTGTTTGCATAGTGACCCTTCTGCTGACACTTGTTGCACGTAACCTCTGAGAGCAGCCGGTGATACGGAGCACTTGATCTTGGAGCATGAGACGAAGCTTTGTTCTGAAAGGGTGGGTTGGGGGGGGGGGGAAGATCCATTGCCACCTTTGCTCTTCTGCCGATAAGGCTGACGGAACGGAGGAAAAGGCAACCAGAACTTTTGCTGCTTAGCTGCCATTTGAGTTGAAGAAGAAGAAGTTGCATCCCTGACTCTCTTCTTGGAAGCATCGCACTTGAGCTGAGCGGCCTCTTGCTTTAGTGCCATGTTGTAGAACTCATCGTACTTTTTCGGCTCAAAAAGCACAAGAGCTAGTTGCAAATCTTCTCTGAGGCCACCTCTGAATTGATAAATCATGCTCTTCTCGTCTGGGACGTCTTGCTTGGTGAAACAAGCGAGCCTCTGGAACATGATGCTGTATTGGTAAACAGACAAGCTGCCTTGCTTCAGATTGTGGAACTCCTCACGCTTACTCTCAACAACACTCTGAGGAATGTGGTGAGTTTTGAAGTCTTGGCGGAAATCATCCCAAGTAATCACACGACCTCCTCTGGAATCTTTCTATTGTTGATACCACTAAGCAGCTTGAACTTTGAGTTGGAACGAAGCAAACTTGACAAAGTCCTCAGGCCTGACGTTGCTACACTCAAAATGTTTGAATATATCCACGGGCCAATCATTAGCGTCTGTGGCCTCGACACAGTTACTGAAAGACTTCGGCTGGTTTGCGAGGAACTGGTTGAGGGTAGCAAACTGAGTTTGATTGTTGCCATTGCCTTGATTTCCTTGGTTGCGCTCTTGCAAGAGTTGCATAATCAACTGCGTGTTGGCGTTGGTAGCGGCCATCACAGCTTGCCATGCCTCCGGAGGTGGAGGTGGTGGCGGTGGTTCCGGATTCTGACGCATTGGAGGAGCCATCCTGAAGAGGGTGACATCCGTTAGCATCTTGACAGACATATATTCAAGCTGAATCAAATGAATCGAAATTGCAACATATAGCCTTAACATTCGAACAAAAATGAACGAATGAATTCCAAATTAGATGATCACACTTCCATAAATTGAGAAGCCACTTAGATAGAGGTAGATGAATAAAACAACAAGGTACGGATATGAATGAATACTTGGTAAGGATTACCCAATCACAAACCAAATATCTGTGGAAGAAATACTAGAGCTACATGAATTCCCACCTATGAGACTCCTGAAACTTTCCGGTTATGCAATCAGGTGTTGGGGATACAGGGGAAGCATAATATCTCACCCAAAACTAGCAAATCCTACATCCAGCTGTATCCATCCTTCAACACATAACCAAGAAACTTCGGAAATCATTTACCTCAACCTTCGAAAAGCATCCGTTATACGAGTTATGGCAATACTCCCGAACTCCCGCCCCAGTACTGGGTGGTGTCGAGGTTATCTCACCAACAACTGCATAAAAGAGATTTTCGATGTCGGCGAAACTCAGGTATTCTAGAACTGCAACGATAAAATTGTGACGACAACACCTCGGAGCTCAACTCCCCGGGACACTGCCACAACCCTTAAATGTCAGGAGGCACCAAGAACAATGTTCTCGTCACAAAACCATCGAAACAATTCCAAGATACCCGCGTGATCCTAAATTTTTTTAGTGAAATTTGAGAAGAGAAGTGTCAAAACTCTATGTCAGGATGCCTCACCAGAGCGACGAAGGGACTGGGAAGTAAAAAGAATCCTACTCTCCGATATATATACTCCTATAAGACTCAAAACATTTTTCTAGACTCAACAACGCCAACGATTCGATCAAGCAGGGGGCTCCTAAGTCGGGGAAGGCTCTGATACCAACTTGTAACACCCACGATCTGGCTATATCTCCCACGTGTCGGAGCATGACTTAGAGGCATAACCGCATTGTAGGCATGTCACAAGAGGGGTAATCTTTACACATCCCAAGTACTAAATAAGAAAGAGGTACAGAGTTGGCTTACAATCGACACTTCACACAACACATAAATATAGCATTACAACATCCAGATACAATCAAGGTCCGACTACGGAACCAAAATAAAGACAACCCCAAATGCATAAGATCCCCGATCGCCCCAACTGGGCTCCACTACTGATCATCTGGAAAGGAAACGTAGTAACGTCCCGAGTCCTCATCGAACTCCCACTTGAGTTCAGTCGCATCCCCTGGAATGGTATCATTGGCACCTGCATCTGGTTTTGGAAGTAATATGTGAGTCACGGGGACTCAGCAATCTCACACCCTCATGATCAAGACTATTTAAGCTCATGTGTAGGAAAAGGTAGTGAGGTGGAGCTGCAGCAAGCACTAGCATATATGGTGGCTAACTTACGCAAAAGAGAGCGAGAAGAGAAAGGCAAAGCACGGTCGAGAATCTATGATCAAGGAGTGATCCTAGAACTACTTACGTTCAAGCATAACACGAGACCGTGTTCTCCTCCTGGACTCCGCCGAAAAGAGACCTTGACGGCTACACACGCGGTTGATCCATTTTAATTATGTTAAGTTTCAAGTTTTCTACAACCGGATATTAACAAATTCCCATCAACCCATAACCGCGGGCACGGCTTTCGAAAGTTCAAATCCCTGCAGGGGTGTCCCAACTTAGCCCATCACAAGCTCTCACGGTCAACGAAGGATATTCCTTCTCCCAGGACGGCCCGATCAGACTCAGAATCCCGGTTACAATACATCTCGACAATGGTAAAACAAGACCAGCAAAGCCGCCCGATGTGCCGACAAATCCCGATAGGAGTCGCACGTATCTCGTTCTCAGGGCACACTGGATGAACACTACGTACAACTAAAACCAACCCTCAAGTTTCCCTGAGGTGGTGCTGCAAGTGGCTCTGTTTTGGACCAACACTCAGAGGAGCACTGGCCCGGGGGTTTAAAATAAAGATGACCCGTGAGTCCGCGGAACCCAAGGGAAAAAGGCTTAGGTGGCAAATGGTAAAACCAAGGTTGGGCCTTGCTAGAGGAGTTTTATTCAAGGCGAACTGTCAAGGGGTTCCCATTATAACCCAACCGCGTAAGGAACGCAAAATCAAGGAACATAACACTGGTATGACGGAAACTAGGGCGGCAAGAGTGGAACAAAACACCAGGAATAAGGCCGAGCCTTCCACCCTTTACCAAGTATATAGATGCATTAAAGTAGACAAGATATAATAGTGATATCCCAACAATAATCATGTTCCAACAAGGAACAAACTCCAATCTTCACCTGCAACTAACAACGCTATAAGAGGGGCTGAGCAAAGCGGTAACATAGCCAAACAACGGTTTGCTAGGACAAGGTGGGTTAGAGGTTTGACATGGCAATATGGGAGGCATGATAAATCATGTGGTAGGTATCGCGGCATAGGGATAGCAGTAGAGCGAGCAACTAGCAAGCAAAGATAGAAGTGATTTTGAGGGCATGGTCATCTTGCCTGCAAAGTTCTCCGAGTTGACGTAAGCTTGATCCTCGTAAGCGTACTCAACGGGTTCCTCGATCACGTACACGTCTCCTGGCTCTACCGAAGGCAAGAGCACAAGCAAGGGAAACACAATCAACGACGGTGCAATGCACAAGCAACATGATTGAAAACATGGCATGATATGCGGGATGTAATATGCAATGCATATGTGTGCTCCGGAAGGAAAAGATTGAATCAGGACTCAACTCGGCAAACCAAGAGCGCCACTGGAAAGATGAGTTGATTTCGGTCAAAATCGATATAAAGATCACCGGAATCGGATGCACGGTTTGCAAATGGCAAGCAAAACAATAATGGCACAAATCTACGATTAACAGCACGATGCCACCTAAAATGCAACAAGAAACTAAGCTACTGCACTCTAACGTATCAATAAAACACATGGCAGGGATCCACTCAAGATGCTGGACAAAAGATGAACACTGAGCTACGGCTAAATCACAAAATAGCAGGTTCAAACAAGTATGGCAAAAGTGCAAAAGATAACAGCGTCACAGACTTGGTGAAAATAACATGTCAGAATTTAACATCAGGAAGCAAAGTTTAGAGCAAGATAACAACCTGCTACAGGATCAGATCATGGCAAAGCAAAGCATGACATGAAACTACTCAAAGCATATAACAAAAGTCCCTTACTGACCATAAGCCAAAAGGGATCATAAGATATAATGGCACCCATGTAAACATAGCAAGTTTCGTTAACAGATTCAGACTTAGCAGAAAACTGGACATGGCAAAAACAGAGTTACGTAGGCATGTTTGCGAGCTCGACGCACTCACCATAAGGCATATCATGACAAAGTAAGCATACACCCAGAAAGAAGACATGATCAAGAAGCTAACCATGGCAAGAACCATCTCATAGCATGCATGGATCAACTACAACAACCTTGGCAAAATTGATTAACACGTAAACAATCTGCCAGGAACATTTTATAGCAAAAGTAGAGCAAGATTGTGTCATGCTAGGGTACTCCATAATTGCAAACAAAGACATGGATGGATAGAACATAACAATATCTCAAAATCATTCTTACTGAATATGCTCAAAAGAGGCATGGATCACACTGTAGCAACATGAATACATGGCATAAAAATAACACCAGGGAAATGACTTAGAAGAATGCTAAGTCCCTGAAATCAGCAACATCACGAGGGCTACTTTGCATGCTTATGCTAGTCACCACATAGATCACAAAAATACATGGAATACACCCCTGTAAAGATGGCATGGCATAGCCGAAAACAAATGTAGGGCTCAAGTTCATAGGAGGCACACAATAATCATGGCAAAAATGACAAATGCCCATAATCTGTTAAGAAACAGAAACTAACATTTTATAGCACTCTTGCAACAACATTTTAGGCATCAAGAAGGACTCAAACAATCATTATGCAATGGAACAAAATAAAGAGCACATCCAGACGAACAATTTGATATATCACACGCGTGAAATGGAGCTACGGATGATGGGATATGGTACGATGAAGATAGCTAAAAAAATATGTAGAAAAAGGACTTAGGCAAAATCGACCTAGGGTTTACTGTAGCTGGATCTGGCCAGCACGCGAATCGAGGTTGGCTGGGAAGTTCGCCGGAGTTGCGGCTTCTCGCCGGAGTTGGTCGAGGTGGCCGGAGAAGGTGGGGTCCGGGCCAGATCTGGCGTGGGGCGCCGCGGAGAGACGCGCCGGTGGGCGCGCGCGGGAGAGCGCCGGCCGGCGGCGGCGGCGTGCCGCGACGGCCGGCGAGGAGGTGAGGGAAGACGCGCGGCGGCGGCGCCCTACGGCGGAGGCGGCCGACCGGGCTTGCGCGTGCGCGCGCGGGAGGAGCGGCGGCGGGGGATCGGGCCCCGCGGGCCTGCTGCGGGCTGCGGCGGGCCGGCGGCGCGGGGACGGTGGCTGTGACACGTGGCAACAGCTGGTTGGTCCGGGCGGCGGTGCGGACGCGTCCGGCGCCGGGCGGACGTGTCCGGGGCGCGGAGGAAGGGGAAGACTAGGGTTTTGGACCCGAAATTTCAGAGGGGGAGGCCTATATATAGATTCCGGGAGCTACGAGAGTCCAAATGAGGTGCGGTTTTCGGCCACGCGATCGTGATCGAACGACCGATAGGATGGAGGGGGTTTAGATGTGTTTTCGACCACTTTGGAGGGGTGTTGGGCTGCAACACACACAAGGCATTTACAGTTCCTCGGTTAACCGTTGGAGTATCAAACGAACTCCAAATGACACGAAACTTGACAGGCGGTCTACCGGTGGTGAACCAAGGCCGCTTGGCAAGTCTCGATCGAATCCGAGAACGTTTAACACTCGCATACGAAAAGAGGCAAAAGGGGACGGCAGAGGACATAGGAGTGCCGGATCGCAAAACGGACAACGGGGAAAAAGCTCGAATGCATGAGATGAACACATATGGAAATGCGATGCACATGATGACATGATATGAGATGCATGACACGGACAAAATGCAAAATGAAGACAAAACCCAACCACGAGGGGATATCATAACTTAGAGCCGGAAATGGCAAGAGTTGCAATACAAATATGTAAGTTACATACGGGGCATTACAATAATCGAGTCCGTGAGCTATATATATAATAAAGATTAGTGTTGAGTCAAGGGCTTGATGATTTTGCTATGATATTGAGGGAATAAAATAAAAGAGAAGAAATAAAAAGAAATAAAGAGATCATATGGATTTTATGGAGAGTAATGATCTCACATATTAAGAGTGTGATGAATAAAAGTTGTTGAGAGTTGACAAACATAGTTTTGGTCATCGTTGCAATTAATATGAAGTAATAAAGAAAGATAGGTTCACATATAAATATACTATCTTGGACATCTTTTATGATTGTGAGCACTCATTAAAGTATGACATGCTAAGAGTTGACGTTGGACAAGGAAGACGTATGACATCTTTTTATTTTTATCAACACCTCTATCTCTAAACATGTGGACATATTTTTCGATTTCGGCTTTCGCTTGAGGACAAGCGAGGTCTAAGCTTGGGGAGTTGATACGTCCATTTTGCATCATGCTTTTATATCGATATTTATTGCATTACGGGCTGTTATTACACATTATGTCAAAATACTTATGCCTATTCTCTCTTATTTTACAAGGTTTACATAAAGAGGGAGAATGCCGGCAGCTGGAATTCTAGGCTGGAAAAGGAGCAAATATTAGAGACCTATTCTGCACAACTCCAAAAGTCCTGAAACTTCACGGAAGTTATTTCCAGAATATATAAAAAATACTGAGCTCAAGAAGTACCAGAGGGGGGCCACCCACCAGCCACGAGGGTGGGGGCGCGCCCTACCCCCCATGGCGCGCCCCCTGCCTCATGGGCCCTCTGGTGGCCCTCCGATACCCATCTTCTGCTATATGGAGTCTTTCGTCGAGGAAAAAATCATAAGCAAGCTTTCGGGACGAGACTGCACCGCCACAAGGCGGAACCTTGGTGGAACCAATCTAGGGCTCCGGCGGAGCTGTTCTGCCGGGACACTTCCCTCCGGGAGGGGGAAATCATCACCATTATCATCACCAACGATCCTCTCATTGGGAGGGGGTCAATCTCCATCAACATCCTCACCAGCACCATCTCATATCAAACCCTAGTTCATCTCTTGTATCCAATCTTTGTATCCAAACCTCAGATTGGTACTTGTGGGTTGCTAGTAGTGTTGATTACTCCTTGTAGTTGATGCTAGTTGGTTTACTTGGTGAAAGATCATATGTTCAGATCCATTATGCATATTAATACCCCTCTGATTATGAACATGAATATGCTTTGTGAGTAGTTATGTTTGTTCCTGAGGATATGGGAGAAGTCTTGCTATTAGTAGTCATTTGAATTTGGTATTCCTTCGATATTTTGATGAGATGTATGTTGTCATCCCTCTAGTGGTGTCATGTGAACGTCGACTACATGACACTTCACCATTGTTTGGGCCTAGAGGGAGGCATTGGGAAGTAATAAGTAGATGATGGGTTGCTAGAGTGACAGAAGCTTAAACCCTAGTTTATGTGTTGCTTCGTAAGGGGCTGATTTGGATCCATATGTTTCATGCTATGGTTAGGTTTACCTTAATACTTCTGTTGTAGTTGCGGATGCTTGCAATGGGGGTTAATCATAAGTGGGATGCTTGTCCAAGTAAGGACAGTACCCAAGCACCGGTCCACCCACATATCAAATTCTCAAAGTACCGAACGCAAATCATATGAATGTGATGAAAACTAGCTTTACGATAATTCCCATGTGTCCTCGGGAGCACTTTCCTTCATATAAGAGTTTGTCCAGGCTTGTCCTTTGCTACAAAAAGGATTGGGCCATCTTGCTGCACCTTATTTACTCTTACCACTTGCTACTCGTTACAATTTATCTTATCACAAAACTATCTGTTACCGATAATTTCAGTGCTTGCAGAGAGTACCTTGCTGAAAACCGCTTATCATTTCCTTCTGCTCCTCGTTGGGTTCGACACTCTTACTTATCGAAATGACTAAGATAGATCCCCTATACTTGTGGGTCATCAGCTATCGAAACAAAGTACTACACACATGCTCCTAGGGGGATATATTGCTAGGAAAAGACCATCGCTCGTCCCTAACCGCCACTCATGAGGAAGACAATCAATAAATAAATCATGCTCCGACTTCATCACATAACGGTTCACCATACGTGCATGCTACGGGAATCACAAACTTTAACTCAAGTATTTCTACCAATCCACAATTACTCACTAGCATGACTCTAATATCACCATCTTTATATCTCAAAACAATCATAAATTTCAAAGTTCTCGTAGTATCCAATGCTCTTTATGTGAAAGTTTTAATTATATCCCTCTTGGATGCCCATCATATTAGGACTAAATTCATAACCTAAGAAAATTACCATGCTGTTTAGATAGACTCTCAAAATAATATAAGTGAAGCATGAGATTTCAATAATTTCTATAAAATAAAGCCACCGCCGTGCTCTAAAAAGATATAAGTGAAGCACTAGAGCAAATTTCCTAGCTCAAAAGATATAAGTGAAGCACATAGAGTATTCTAATAAGTTCACGATCCACGTGTGTCCCTCTCAAAAGGTGTGTACATCAAGGATGATTGTGTCAAACTAAAAAGCAAAGACTCATATCATACAAGACGCTCCAAGCAAAATACATATCATGTGGTGAATAAAAATATAGCCTCAAGTAATTTTACCGATAGAGGAAGACGAAAGAGGGGATGTCATCCGGAGCATCCCCAAGCTTAGATGCTTGGTTGTCCTTGAATATTACCTTGGGTTTCCTTGGGCATCCCCAAGCTTAGGCTCTTGCCAATCATTATTCCATAGTCCATGAAATCTTTACCCAAAACTTGAAAACTTCACAACACAAAAGTCAACGGAAAACTCGTGAGATCCGTTAGTATAAGAAAATAAATCACCATGTTTTGGTACTATTGTGAACTCATTCTTAATTTATATTGGTGTAATATCTAGTATATCCAACTTCTCCATGGTTCATACCCCCCGATACTACCCATATATTCATCAAAATAAGCAAACAACAGATAGAAAACAGAATATGTCAAAAAGAGAATAGTTTGTAGCAATCTGAAATCTTTGAATACTTCTATAACTCCAAAAATTCTGAAAAATTAGGACAACTTGGGAAATTTGTATATCAATCTTGTGTAAAACTTCAGATCAAAAGCACGCTTCTGTGATTTTTTACAATTGTTTTACTAGGCGCAGAAGTTTCTGTTTTTCAGCAAGATCAAATCAACTATCACCGTAAGCCAGCCAAAGGTCTTACTTGGACCAAACACTAATTAGAACACCAAAACACTATCACTACAGAGGTAATAATGTGCATTTATTGCAAAATAGAACCAACAACCAAAAACATAAAAATAAAATTGGGTTGCCTCCCAACAAGCGCTATTGTTTAACGCCCCTATCTAGGCATAAAGCATAGATCTAGGTATTGTCATGCAACTCCTTCTTAATCAAATCTTCCAAAACTTTTCTTAGCAAATCTTCTTTTTGTTTCCTTTCCTTTCTAATAGGTGAACTCAATTCATGGAAAGGACTCTGATTAGTGACCTTGACATTCATATACCCGTAGTCTAGATCATCACCATAAATATCATCATATAAAACCGTATCTCATTTTTAAGAGGTTCCCTAATCATATCTTCTAACCAATCATCACTGAATCCTACATGAATTCCTCTAGTTATCCAATCAAATTCATCATAAGTTTCAAGGTAGATAGTTTGGGTAATTTCTGAGTAGGGAACTCTCCTCCTAAGATTGTCACTATAAGATTGATAACTCTCCTCCGAAGGATGTTCAATATCTTTATTATAGAAAGCAAAAATTTCCCTAGCCTCTTGTATTATAAAATCAAATTCTCGCATAAGGATAATTGTGGCAATCTTTTTGGCTTTAGGATGATTAATATTGGGGAGTTCGTAAAACACCTTTTGCAAAGCGGGATGGATGTGCACAATTTTTCTCTCTAATTTATTAATGAGCATGAAAATAGCATTCGTATAACAATTTGTCTCAAGAAGAATAGATCTCTTATTAATAGGCATTGTTCCCGTACAATCAAAGTATTCTTGAATGACACTTTTCCCAATAATATTACCATCTCCCACATGAAAAGTTTTTGCTTTATAATTAGGAGGGGTTTAGTTTCGTGATCTAAAGAACAAGAATTGAGTTTTTCCTCAAGATTTATGCTAGCAATATTTTCAAAATTTTCAATGATAACCTCCCCAGATTCAGACATGATGGAAACAACCCGATCTAGCACACGAGCAAACAAAAAGCAAATGAAGAGACGAACAGAAGAAGGGCGAATAAAATGGCAAATATTTTTGTATTTTTTTTGAAAACATTTTAGAAGTGGGGGAGAGGAAAACGAGAGGCAAATGGAAAATAATGTAATGCAAGAGATAAGATTTTATAATGGGTACTTAGTAGGTTTGATGTAGATCTCCCCGGCATCGGCGCCAAAAATTCTTCCTGCTACTTCTTGAGCTTGCATTGGTTTTTCCCTTGAAGAGGAAAGGGTGATGTAGCAAAGTAGAGATAAGTATTTCCCTCAGTTTTGAGAACGAAGGTATCAATCTAGTAGGAGATACACACAAGCCTCCAATCTATGCACCTGCACAAACAATCAAGCACTTGCACACAACATGATAAAGGGGTTGCCAATCCCTTCACGATCACTTGCAAAGGTGAGATCTGATAGAGATAGATATACAAGATTACTAAAACATAAAAAAAATAAAAGTAAAGTAAATAAATTGCAGCGAGGTATTTTTGGTTTATAGATTTGAGAACAAATGATGGAAAATAGACCCGGGGGCCATAGGTTTCACTAGAGGCTTCTCTCTTGAAGGAAAATAATACGGTGGGTGAAAAAATTACTGTCGAGCAATTGATAGAAAAGCGCAAAGTTATGACGATATCCAAGGCAATGATTATGAATATAGGCATGATGTCCATGTCAAGTAGAGCGACTCCCGCCTGCATCTACTACTATTACTCCACACATCAACCGCTATCCGACATGCATCTAGAGTGTTAAGTTCATAAGAACGGAGTAACGCCTTAAGCAAGATGACATGATGTAGAGGGATAAACTCAAGAAATATGATAAAACCCCCATATTTTACCCTTGATGGCAACAATACAATACATGTCTCGCTACCCCTACTTTGTCACTGGGTGAGATCACCGCAAGATTGAACCCAAAACTAAGCACCTCTCCCATTGCAAGAAAAACCAATGTAGTTGGCCAAACTAAACCGATAATTCAAAGAGAAATACAAAGATATCAAATCATTCATATAAGAATTTGGAGAAGATTCAAATAATATTCAGAAATAAACTGATCATAAATCCACAATTCATCGGATCTCGACAAACACACCACAAAAGAATATTACATCGGATAGATCTCCAAGAAAATCGAGGAGAACATGGTATTGAGGATCAAAGAGAGAGAGAGAGAAGAAGCCATCTAGCAACTAGCTATGAACCCGTAGGTCTATGGTAAACCACTCACGCCTCATCGAAAGGGCAACAGAGTTGATGTAGAAACCCTCCGTGATCGAATCCCCCTCTGACAGGGTGCCGGAAAAGGTCCCTAGATGGGATCTCATGGTACAGAAGGTTTCGGCGGGGGAAAAGCATTTTGGTGGATGCTTCTGGTCGTTTGGGAATATTTCTGAATTTATAGGCCAAGAATTAGGGTTGGAGGAGCTCCGAGGGGCCCACAAGCCCTCAGGGCACCCTCCCTCCTGGGCACGCCTCTGAGGCTTGTGGCCTCCTCGAGACTCCTCTGGCTTCATCTCCAAGTCCCACATGTGTCTTCTGGTCCAAGAAAAATCACCACGCAAGTTTTATTCCGTTTGGACTCCATTTGATATTCCTTTTGTGTAGAACTCAAAAACAGGGAAAAAAACTGGCACTGGGCTCTGAGTTAATAAGTTAGTCCCAAAAATAATATAAAATAGCATATTAACGTATATAAAACATGCAAAATAGATAATATAATAGCATGGAACAGTAAAAAATTATAGATACGTTGGAGACATATCAGTTCTCGATATTGAAAACTGGTCCAACAAATCTTCCCATCTTTGATCTTGAGGATCACCGAGCTGGATCTGAAGAGTTCACACGTCGGGCATTTGAGGAACCCTTTAAGTTTTGGCTTTTATCAATGCCCAGTTATTTTCACGCCACACATCGAGTTCGAAGTGTTTCCCATGCGGCGGTGTCCTCTGGCGTCCGAGCTCCAACGGCGGACGGTATCCAAGCTCCAACATCGGACTGTATCCGAGCTCCAACACCGGACTGTATCCGAGGTGTCGTAGATCACCTTTGCTCCAAAATGTCAAAGGAGTTCGGCCGAGATTAATGTCGGAAATTCCCTCTGTGGAGCCAGTCACTTGCATCCGAGCTTTACACTGGACTGCTTCTGAGGTTGTGCACCACCTCGGCCGTGGGCTGATTGTTTGCGGATTTTATTTTCGATTGGTGCAATTTATTTGCTGATGAGATGTACAACCAATAGCCCTCAAGGTGTGTGTCGGCCTAAAATCCGAGATGCACCCTTGAGAGAGGGTTTTGAGAAGTCTCCATAATATATTAACTTGATGTTGGATAAGTCCCTGATGGTACCTATTGTTGTACGAAGACGCGTTTGCCCATAGCTCAGTCAAGCCGAAAATTGACCACTTTGATTTTTCTGCATTGAATAGGCAATGCAGTAGCCCCCGAGCCATTGGTCGGGTGTCAGCACCAGATCAGGGGATCGATGTGCCCCTTTAATATTTGTAAATGATATGTGCGAAGCCCAGTAGCCCCCGAGACTTAATGTGGGCACGAGTGGCTGAATTAAGGATTGATATCCGTTTGATAGAAAATTTTGTTGTGTTTAACACAAACTTCTCATAAAGAGAATAAAGATCTCTTAAAGGAGCCTATAGCTGGCGAAATCCGAGCTCGCCAAGGTCGGCCCCAAGGGGTTTAAAAGATGGGTTGCAGTAAATGGATTTTACTCACATTTTTTATGTGTAATGATTCTATGTATCCAAGTACTTTACATCATTAATGCTCGGATCCACATTGTACAAAACTTTGTGGACCGACCATCGGCTTCAACCTCCTCGGCCGGTAGCCGGGGAGTGTTTGTCCTACTTTATAAAGCCTTTATGAGGGCAAAGATTTACGACAAACAAGGCAATCCAGCCATACAGTTTTATAAACAAAGGTACACGGAGAGATATGTTATATTACTTTGTAACGTAAGAAACATCTTCTGGGAAAAATAGTTCCTCTACAAGTTCATTTTCCCAGGATATCATGTTTAACCATGACAGTGAAAACCTCAATCTCTGATCAATGTGGGAGGAAAATATTGAGGATTTAGTTTGGGGAAAGTTCCCGAACTCTATGTTCTTAATGAACCGAAATTTTCACTTCTTTCGTTGCCGACCAATTATATTCTTAAGATAGCTAGTTTTCAGCTTCACCCAGTCTGAGGTACTAACTCGGATGACACGGTAGTAACAATCGCAGAGGTGCTCCCTTTACCCCCTAGCCGAATAATCGGGAACGTAGGGTGTAAACATATGAGCAGACATCCCAGCTTGGCCAAAATCTTAAGTCAAATTGATGCATATTTATGGCTTTATAACAATGATTACAGAAGGCAACACTCGTATATTGAATACAAACACTGAGAATATGTTTATTTTGACTCTGTTGCGACCGTTTATCATTTGAAAGTTACCCATCGTCGGCTTCCACCACTTTGTAGATGCTACACAAGGTGTTTCTGCAATAACAAAACAACGCTTAGCCGACGTCTCAGTGCCCGGAGGCGGTTATGTTAGCGGAAACGAGGCAATCAGATATGCAGGCTTTATAACTTTCACTTAGTCATAAGAGCTTAAATTGGGGAGGCTCGTTACGAGCCTTCGGTTAGTGTTTGGCCCGACCGAGGTCTAGCCATTAACACTTCGACCAATTTTATTGAAGGCCCATCGTTTAACACGGGGTAACGTCTATCGATCTATAGCTTGACACACTCATCGGATCACTGACCAGTTTACGCTCATTGTGTCAGTTAGTTTTTAGATTTCCCCACTAAGGCGCTTAACCATTCGAGCTGGAAGCACAATCGCAGTGGTTCTCCCTTTGTGCACCTAGCCGAACAAAGCAGAACGTAGGGGGCAATCATAGGAGCCGGGCAACCCAACTATTGACCGAAGACACAATTCAAAACTGATGCATATAGAGCAATATCCGAGAACGTTTTGCCGAGGAGTCCATGGAGTACTTGGCTTTTGGTGGGTTCGGCTCTAGTCGCAGCCCCGCGTTGATATTGGTGAAGCTTTAAACGTGTCCAGCGTTGTACCGTGATAATTCTGCTGGAGACACACAAATGGGTTAAAAGTGCCATAAGCTTGGGAAACCAAAAAACTCACATAAAAACTTTACATCTAAATTAGATCAGTTTTTTTCCTAAGTCAGAATTGGTCTTAAAATTAGTATGTGCTTCTGTCGTGCTTTAACATGATACGTACGATCTCCACACTTCAAGTGGGTCAGCCTTCTGCCTCAACATCCTATCCCGAAGGCAGAGTGTTTCTCACGCCAGTTTAGCGAACTAAACTCGAGCGGCTTTAGAGAGAAAACCAGGCGACCCAACTATTGACCACATAGCGTCGGAAAAGGGAGTAATAGAAAAACACTTTGCAATGACTAAGAAGAAAACACTTATTATAAAATGGCTCATGTAAATTTAAGAACCCTAGTTAACTTGGGCAAAAGGAGTGTTTTTTAACAAACAACATTTTTAACAAACATAGTTTTTTGTTTAACGAAAATATAATGCTTCGTCGAATCGAAAAAATATTAAAAATAGAAAAAGTTGAGCATTAAAGTGACTTAGCTAGTTAATGTGCTCGGTGTTGATGACACGGCCGAGCTTGCGGCGGGTCGAGGTCCTAGCTCCCAAGCCGGTCCTGAGGTGCCCGAGCAAAGAGCTCAGCTTGATGAAGTGGTGATGCAGAACAATGGATGCGGCGAGGTGAAGCTCCCCGTCTAGCCGAGGTGATGGAGCAGGTCGGCGCGTGACGCTAGAGCCCCCATGTCAGCCGACGTGTCGAAGCTCGTCGACATGGTGGACTCTGGCTGAAAGAAACGATAGTGCGGCGATGCCGATGTAGGGTCGCTCATCGAGGTGGCGCATGCAAAGTAGTTTTCGTGCGCACATATAAACAGTGGCGGCCAGAAATAATAACAATAATATACTTAAGAAACAAAATTCTTCTACTTAATTAATTAAAGAGATATGACCTGAATGCCGAGGTCGTCCCGGCGGGTTGGCCGCGCGGAGATTCTAACACAAGGACACGCGCCGAAGTGACGCCACAACTTGATCGACGCAGGCATGACGACGACATTGGCCCATAGAGTTGACCGATGACGCAGTCGAAGGTGACTACCTGCAGACATAAAATAGTGCAGGGACGAAATAATAGTAAATAGAAAAAAATTCTTTACATAATTATTTTTCACAAAATAATATATTAAAGAGATGTGGCCTGACGCTGAAGTCAATGTTGATTTAGGGTGCCGACGTTCAATTTCCAGATGTTGCATTCATCGGACCACAGACAGGAAGCTGACTGCACCGTTATATAGGCCATAGCGCAATTTGTATAGCATACAATAGTGCAAACTGGCAAAAAATATTATCACACAAATAATTTCTACTGTACGAAATTAGTAGGACGAATAGGACCTGATGCAACAATAGTGGATGACGAAGTAATTAGTCATCATCAGATTAAAATCAGTACGGCACAAGAGATCTTAGCATCTCACACAAAGGTTAGCAAGTAGTAGTAGTAGCATTGTACTACTCCTCACGCTAGGGTCTAGCCAATTCCTATCGTGAGATATGCACAGAACAGACCACTAGCCAAAAATATGCCATTAATAAATGACTAGAAAAAGAGCCCGTGCGTTGCAATGGGAGAGAAAATAACGCACGCTTTTAACCCAATAATCATGACTCAAAACCCTAATAGGTCCACGTCCTTTATTTTCACATGCCATCACATTTGTGTTGCCGACGGTAGCCTCAGTGCTCACACAATGAAAACGTGTTTGAATGTGGTCAGTCCTAATGCGTCTCTTCTTGCACTCTCTCACACACGAGCACACACACTCGCTCAGAATAAGATGAGAAATATGTTGTTTTCCCCACGAGGTGTTTCAGAGGTGTGCGTGCGTGGTTAACGATGTTTTCTTCTCTCCCAATTTGGTTTTAATGGGTGTTTATTTACAATTCGGATCAGATCATGCACTATATATTCAGTTTGCACTAAGAATAATATTTTACAAATATTTAACAGCTAAAAATAACATCATATTTAGATTCTACATGTTTTTCTAATCAAATTTCATATATAATATGTTAGAATCGGAGTTATGGTTTAAAAGATATGTATAATTTTATTTTAGATAAACTGCGGATTGATTAACCGAAAAGTCAGGGGGGTTTTCTGTTAAAACAAAAAATGATCTTGCTGACTTAAATATGGACCGCGTGTTGATTAGTATAAAAGGCAGGGGGTTTTGTGTAAAATGCAAAAAAAGAAAATGATGCGTTCTCACTTAAAAATGGACTGCGACTTAATTAATAGAAAAGGCAGGGGGGTTCTGCAAAAAGATGCGATGGACGACTAGAAGCACTCCGTGCTTTATTATTGGGGGAAGATATGAAGAGAAAAGGAAGGATATGGAATCTCCCCGTGTGTTGCCGCCGATCTAAATCCTTGTCGGCCCCGGGCACTCGGGACTTGGAGTGCTGGCCTCCCCCGGCTATCCCTGCGTACAGTAACAATGAGCGTGTGCGCGCGCAGGATAACTTTTATGGCAGCAGCGATCTATCTAATCATCTGCGATATCTATGTTCCAAAACCAGGGCGGCGGAAAATCATGGCTGATTTTGACTCGACAGCACACGGCGGCCGCCACCACAGATCAAATCAGATCGGTAGTATAATACCGATTCTAGTTAGGCTTGCGAACAAAAAATAGCATAGGCCAACAGACAACATTCTCCCACATATTAAACGGCGATAAATAAATTTAATGGAAGGACAACACCTGGTTTGTGTCGTCGCAGAAATTTCATCCGATCTTGATCGACAAGCTCGGAACTGGTGTAGATGAGGATGACCCATCGAACCGCGACGATCACCTAGCAGGCTCTCAATGAAAGCACCAATGACGATTCTCTATCCGACATATCTCATAGTAGGGGTCCTAAGCTAGGCGTCTTGGAGCGATGGTAACACGGACACAATATTTTACCCAGGTTCAGGCTCTCTCAAAGAGATAATACCCTTTGTCCTGCTTTTGATTGTATTAATATGGTGTAGTACAGGGTACATGTATCTACCACGAGATTGTTCTAATGAATATTAGAACCTCTATTGACTAGCCTGGCCTCGGTTTATATAATGTAACAGAGGCCTAGGGTTTAGAAGAGTCTTTGTCTTGGGCGCCAAGTCTCGTGGAATATCCCTTGTATGTGGCATAGGCTGCCTGAACTGGCCCAACAGTGAACCGCCATGGCGGTCCTTTGCCCGATGCACCTGGTCGGGAGATGACGTGGTGAGTACCCCGTAGTCCAGGAAACCGTCAACATGGGCCCGATAACCCATCATGGTGCTTGGGCCTCCTGGAGCGCCCTGGTGGGTTGTGGTCCCCACGGGCCTTCCGTCGTCCAATTCCTTGGCTCCCAACTTGTCTTCTGGTCCACAAAATTCTCCAAAAAGTTTTGCTGCATTTGAACTCCGTTTGATAGGGATATTCCGCGAAGTAAAAAACAAGCAAAAACAACAATTGACATTGGACACTATGTCAATAGGTTCGTCCCAAAATATGATATATAGTTGCTATAAAATGATTGTAAAACATTCAATATTGATAATATAACATCATGGAACAATCAACAATTATAGATACGTTGGAATGTACCAGCATCCCCAAGCTTAATTCCTACTCGTCCTCGAGTCAGTAAATGGTAAAAACAGAATTTTTTATGTGGAATGTTGCCTAACATGTTCATCACATATTATTTTCTTTTGTAGCATGTACATTTGGAATTTTTAGATGGTTCAAAGCAATCGTACAGTTTTGACATGAAAATCTTAATACTCATTCATATCAACAAGCAACCATGTCTTTCAAAAATATCAACATTAAATAAAGTTATCCCTAGCCCATCATGCTCAATCATTGATCCATTCACGAAACACTCGAATAGTAGCTACATCCAATGATCAAGTATGATCATAGTGCTCCCTAGTTGGTGCTTTATAAGATAAGATGGAGACTTAAAAGAAAAATAAAAATTGCATAAAAGTAAATAGATAGACCCTTCGCAGAGGGAAGCAGAGATTTGTAGAGCTGCCAGAGCTCAAACCTTAAATTGAGAGATAAATTTTTTTGAGAGGCATACTTTTCCCGTCAACGAAAATGACCAAGTAATTCCCAACACTTTCCATGATATATATATCATAGGCGGTTCCCAAACATAAAATAAAGTTTATTCCTTTTTCCACCATACTTTCACATTCCACAGTTAGCCGTATCCACGGGTACCGTCCATACCAACACTTTTCAAGGATTTTATTATTTGACAACATAAAGTAAATTTCTTTTTCATTCCAGGACTGGGCATCCCTATTACCACCATACTCTCGTTCAATGAAAAGTGAATAAAAAATCATCTTAAGAATAACACATCTAGCATGGAAAATATTGGCCACCCCTGCCGTTTTATGAGCGGTACGAGCACACAAAAAGGAAATTCATTTTGAAAATTAGAGATGGCACATACAAATTTACTTAGAACAACACGGAAATACCGCATATAGGTAGGTACGGTGGACTCATATGCAAAACTTGGTTTAAGGAATTTGGATGCACAAGTAGTATTTCTACTTAATACAAATGAAGGCTAGCAAATAGATTAAGAAGCATCCAACAAAGAAATGAAAATTCACATAAACGAGCATTAAGCATAACTAACACTGAATAATTCACCACAAGTATGATGTAATTTCATTGCATAACCATTGACTTTCGTGCTTGCATAGGGAATCACAAACCTTAACACCAATATTCTTACTAAAGCATAATTACTCACCAACATGACTCACATAGTATTATCATCATATCTCAAAACTATTACAAGGAATCAAGTTTATTTTGTTCCATGATCTTCATGAAAGTTTTTCTTATATCCCTCTTAAATATCTATCACTTTGGGACTAGTTTCATATGTTTCAATTGCTTTTGATAAGCTCAAACAAATTTAATTGAAGAACATGAGCATAAAAAATTTCATCTCTCAAAATAATATAAGTGAAGCATGAGACAATTTCTTCAAAAATGTACTAACTCTCAAATAAATCTAAGTGAAACATGAGAGTATTTCTCCGAAAATATTAAAGCACACCGTGCTCAGAAAGATATAAGTGAAGCACTAGACCAATTCCAAAGCTCAAAAAATTTAAGTGAAGCACATAGAGCCATTCCATTAAAACATAGCATAATTTTGGCTCTCTCAATGTCGGGGGAAACGACACCTATGGGATCCCGGGGAATCCCTTTCTATGGTTGGCGGGCGTGGAGCTGCGCAAAGAGCAGGTCTAAAAGATCAGCGTGAGGGGATTTTTACCCAGGTTCGGGCCGCAAATGATGCGTAAAACCCTAGTCCTGCTTGTCTGTGTTTATTTGGTGTTCTTGAGTTCTTGAACTAGCTGCGGTGCATGACCAGTCCAAAAAAGTCTGAATCCTTCCACAGTACGCCTCGGGCCTCCTTTTATATGTCAAAGGGGTCGCCACAGTGGCACACAGGAGGTGAAAAGTATCTACAGTGTACAAGTTTATCGACTGGCACTGTAGGACAAATGCATTTAATGCGCTGCCGATGTGCCCTCTTACTTTATCGGGGACGACAACATAGCTCATCCCGTCCGTCGCCACCTCACCTTGCTTCGACGCGCGTCCAAGCTGACGAGGCATGCAGCGCCATGCTGGCTGGTTGGTTGCTGAGCTGGTGCGGTGATAGGGTCTTCACGAAGATCTGCATGCCACCACGCAGGTGCTTGACTAGTTGGCCTAGAAGCTGCATGCTGCCACGCAGGTGCTTGCCCAGTTGGCGGGCTGGTTGCCGCGTCGGAACGGCCGCGGGGTAGCGAGACGTTGGTGGGTGCGAGCCTACCCGTGGCCCCGCAGATGCCCCCGGTAAGGGTCTTGCCGGGGCCTCGTGGCCGTCCCCAGCAAGGATCTTGCCGAGGGTCTTCATCTTCTGGTTCTTATCTAGGCTCGCAGGCCCTTGGTCTTCATAAAGACGGCATGCCACCACGCGGGCGCCCTCGAGTCTTGGTCTTGACGTTATCGATGGTGTCAGAGCTCTTAGGCTCAAGGGTGACGGTCTCGCTGGTGTGGGGCGAATTGCCCCAGCAAGGCTCTTGCCAGGGCTATGTAGGCCGCCTCGGCAAGAGTGTTGTCGGGGGAGATCCATCTTGCCCCTTTTCTCTTCATGCCTCTGATTTGAGTGCTGCCTCGGTAGCCTTGTATCTTTCCTTCCTCTATCGCGCCAAGCATGGACGCAGGTGTGGCTACGACTGCCCGTGCACAAGTAAAGGGGTACAGAAAGGCAACTACTTTTGTACACTGATAGGAGCCCCCGGGCATGGGCCAGACATAAGCGCGAACCGTTGTTGGGCCAGGCCCAGAATGGTGCGCAGGCACACATGGCAGAGTTTTAACCGTGGTAATTTCTTCGCCAGTTGCGCTTCCCCATGACCCGCATTGAGTGCGTGACGCGGGGGTTGTGGGTGGAACGGTCGCAGCACGCTTGCGTGACCTCGCGGTGAACAGTAAAGAGGCGGCCCGCGTCTTCCCCATAAAAAAGAGGAAAACACAGGGGCGCTGCTCATTTACCCTCTGTGCCCTTTCCAATCTTGGAACCGTCGTTCCCCTCTTCTTCTCCAAGCGCAAACCGAAGCTTTCGCCTCTGCCCAATGCCGCTGCGCCCCCATTGCTCTTGATCCCTCACCTCCTCTCAGCCGCAATGGCGCCCAAGACAAGCAAGGGCAAGGGAGCGGCCAAGGACGCCGGGGGAAGGAGGCGCCGGAGAGCAAGTTGGTGGAGATGCGGATGCAGTGCGCCCTCTTCACCTCGATGGTCGACGCGCTCACCCTCAAGGAGAAGTTCTGTCCCCTGTGGGGGAGGGAGACATCGGGGCATCCTGCCACGCGCATCGTCACCGCCTCCTTTGCCAAGGCCGGTCCAAACCGGTATCCTTTCTTTGTCGACTGTTTCTCCCGCGGGCTCTGCCCCCTTTCTTAGATTTCTTCAATGACATCATGCACACCTACGGCTTCCACCTTCTGGAATTCATGACGAACGCTGTGGCGTGCATGGCCTTCTTTGCCCACCTTTGTGAGCGCTTCGCCGGAGTGCATCCCAGCATGGTTCTCTTCCGCCATTACTTCACCCCTCGCATCTAGCCAGGGGTGCCATCTCTGACTGCATCACCTGGATCCCGAGGACCCAGAGTAGGGGCACGTACCCGTAGGGTGCCTAAAAGGAGAGGTGGGACGAGTGGCGGGGCCGGTGGTGCTGGATCAAGGAGACATATCCGTAGGGGTTCTGCTGGCTCCGTCGGAGGCCGCCGGTCCGTAGCAAAGACCGGGGCGATCTTGACGCCGATGACGAGAAGCTCACGGTTGCCATCACCAGGATCCATCGCCTCACCTCGGCTGGGCTCACTCTCGAGATGATTAGGGCTGATTTCATCCACCGCAGGATTTCTCCGCTGCACAATAAGGGGAGGCTGGCCTGGGATTTCAGGAATGTGGCCGATATCATGAGGCTCTGCCCCGGCCTAAACCACAACTTCACGGTGCTACAGCATGCCCATCTTTGCCAAAGGCTTTTTCAGCTCAAGGTTGACAAGGTCGGCAGGGTCGAGAGGACTGGCAAGGCTGCCAAGGCCGGCAAGTCTCTGTTCGGGTTACCAGCGGGGGTAGTCCCATTGAGAAACAACTCTTGCCAGACCGCCATCATCACCATGATGCCGATTTTCAACGCGCACGGCCTCTATCCGACCTGGGTTGAGCCAATGGCGGAGCTGGTGTAGGCATTCTTCGACAAGTTGTCGAAGAGGTATGTTCATGACGAGCCGCATCTCATCCGTGACACCACTGAGGAGGATCTGGCGTACATTGCCGCCAGGGCGGAGGAGGCATCACTTGTTGAGGAGGCCGGCAGCCTCGGCACTATGGAGGACGAGGCCGACGTGGCCGAAGAAGAGAGGGAGTTTTCCGTGTGGACGGGGTCTGCCGGGGAACCAGGCGGCGCCGGCGCTGGGGTTCCCCTCGTTGAAGAAGCAATCGAGGAGTCAGCCGAAGAGGAGACCGAGGCGGATGACTCCTCGACCCCGGGGAGGAAACGCGTCTTGTGGCGGGCTAGCTCCGGCGAGCCGGTCTGGCCCAGAAGGGCCTCGCTGCGGCAATAGGCCCAGGCGCAGCCCACGCGCCAGACGAGGGCTGCGGCAATGAAGAAAGCCGCGGCCGCCACCTCTTCCTCATCCAAGCAGCACAGGACCCCATCCCCTTCTCCCCCTCTTGCAGATGCCGCCTCGGAAGCCGACTTCGACCTTGGGTCCTTCAGCCCGAAGAGGAAGAGGAGGCCATCGAAGGAGGACGAGTAAGCACCTTGCCCTTCATCATTTCCTGACCCTTCGCCCGTGCCAACTTTCCCTGGCTTGATCTTATCTTCGCAGTGACACGGAGACGCTGGCCCAGAGGGCGGCGAAGAGGGCCAAAGCTTCGACGGACGATGAGCCCCCGGCGAGCGCTCCGCGCACGCCAAAGTTGGTGCTGATCAGCCTGGACAACAACCCTCGGCACAGCCCCCACTTCAGCCCCAGCATGAGTTCATTATTCACTCCCCACCAGCGGGCGTTGGGGCGTGAATCCTTGGTGCTGACCTTGCCAGGTTTGAAGGACGAGAGCGGCAACAGGAGGAGCCGCTGAGGGCGCCCCTGACACGTCGCCCCCGACAACCACGCCACCCAGAGGGGCATCCCTGGCAAGGGCACCTACCGCCGAGCCCACATGCCTGGAGGAAGAGGGGGAAAGCTTGGGCATTGGTGGCTCCGTCCCGGCAACGAATGTTGGCGGGGAGGGAACCACTTCTTCTCAGCTCGGCACAGGTAAGCGGCCTACCTCCCGTCTCTTGCTATCTCTGCCATGCAATGTCCTTTCTTTTCTTTGTTCTGAACTTTGATTTTGGCCTCGCTTCATTCTCCTTTCTGGTTTCCAGACCCTCCTTCGATGGGCCAGGTGGACGTTGACGCCATCATCGAGGAGGTCTCCAAGGATGCTGAAGCTGAGGCCACCAGGATCGCGACTAAGGAAGACGCCAAGTCCGCTATCGAGGAGGCCACCAAGGGGCCTGCCGGGGAGGCCGGCAAGGGTGCCACCGAGGAGGCTTCCAAGGGGCCTTTCGGGGAGGCCGGCAAGGCTGCTACCGAGGAGGCCGCTAAGGAGCCCGCCGGGGAGGGGGTGGCCGATAACCAACCTTACTCCCTTGCAGCCCCCACCCCGGCAAGTAGTTGAAGGTGGGTGATGATCTGTTCATCCGCCTCGTAGGGACGGCAAACACCAGAGTGCCAGCCGAGGGGGAGGTGCTCGACGATGAGGCACCTGCCACCACCGGGCTCCAGGTTGTCGATGAACCGCGCGCCAGCGGCGGTGGTTCCCAAGAGGAGAAGCTCCTCCGGGCCATAAGCACCAATTTCCAGAAGCTTCCGGCGCTCCACCGTGCCCACCAGGATAAGGTGAACTCCAGGATGGCGGCTGTGAACAAGGCGGAAGTGGATTTTCAGGAGCGCGTCGCTCAGACGCAAGTTTGGTTCGGCGAGGCCCGAGAGGAACTGAGGAACTCCTAGGGTGATCTGGACGAGCGCAAGCGAGAGCTCCTCCTGAAGCAGGTCGACAACAAGAAGGCCCAAGAGGCGGCAAAGGAACAGGCCACCAAGGACGAAGCTGACTGGAGGCAGCAACAAGCTCTGCTAGACACTCAAGAGGAGGACCTCGTTGCCCGTGAGCAGGCGCTTGCCGCCACGCTTCGTGACAAGGACGAGGAAATCGGGAAGATCGTCGCATAGCGGACCCAGGAGCTGGAGCAGGAGCACAAAGACGCACTGAATGCTCTGGCCCTGGACCAAGCCAGCAAGGTGGAGAAGCTGGAGCTGGAGCGGGAGGGGCCGAGGAAGGAGATCTCGGCGCTGACGGAGGAGAGGGACACGACCAACCGCACTCTAGCGGATTTGCAAGTCGCTTCTCTGACAAGACCAAGCTGCTCTCCGAGGCCAACGGCTCCATTAATGGTCTGAAGCTAAAAATGGACACCTTGGAAGGGACGCTTTCGGAGGTCATGGCCCGCGAGGAAACCCTAAAAAGGCCCTTGAGAGCGAGAGGTAGCTGCGGAAGGATGACGCCGCTGCCCACAAGGACTATGTGGGCAGCGTAAATCTCTGGATCGGCCATCTCATCGACGTTGCAGAGAAGCTCACCACGCGGCTAGCCGTCATGGGCATGCCGGACGTCAGGTACTCCCAGTGGGCGAACATATGCCCCAATGCTAGCCTGACCTTGTTCGAGCGCATCCTCGACGCCCTGGAGCAGCTCTGCTCCAAACGAGCGACCTATCTGGCCAATGACGCTCGGAGGCTCTGCCGGGGCGCCCTGACCAAGGTGCTCACCAAGGTGGCGTTCTAGAACCCCAGCGTCGACTTCGCCAACGCGCTGGAGAGTTTGCCGGAGGATGCGAACCTCAAGGCACTCGAGGAGCGTATCGAGCCTGTCATCAGCTGCATTGACGGAGTCAAGAGGGTGGAAGGCCAGCGCCGGGACTAGCCAGCCCATTCCTCATTGCCGTTGCGAGTTCATGACCAAGACAATTTTATCTTAAGTTAAAACCGCGACAACCGCTGATGTAATATAACTTTGTAGTATTCTGAAATAATGCGTGCTATCTTCCTGTTTGATCTTTCTTTGTATGTACACACCCTACGCTTAGCTGGATAGGTTGCTGGCACGTAAACCCGTGTTGTGGCGCTTTGAGGAACTGATCCTTAGCAGCCTACCGGGGGGCACTTGCTGCCGGGCAAGCCACCTTTCCATTCTCGTCGCAGCCGCTTGAACTTTTGAGCGGACTCGAAACAGAACAAGGCCGTTCCCAATAGCGAAAGGGTTCCTTTGCGTGCAGGTTCTCCATACAAGGAGCAAGATCTTTCGAGGAAAATAAACCTGTGTAAAAGAAGGAAATTGCTCAAGGTTTTGTGTGACTTAGCTTTTTGTCGCCACGCGGATGGTTGTTGCGACTGCACACGACACCGCTCGCCTGGCTCATGGCCCTAGAGTGATGGAGATAACTTTAACGTCCTCTACTGCCAGCGTCTGCCCTGTCGATTGCCCGCACTGGTGCAGACGGACCGGCTCTAGATGAGCCAACCGCCGGGGCCGCCTTATTCTTCGGAGCCATCGCGATGAAGAAGTCGACGCGTTGATCTTTTAGACCAGATTTTCACAACCTCAGCGCCCCCTACCTGGCGCCCAAATATATCGGGGGAAACGACACCTATGGGATCCCGGGGAATCCCTTTCTACGGTAGGCGGGGCATGGAGCTGCGCAAAGAACATGTCTAAAAGATCTGCATGAGGGGATTTTTACCTAGGTTCGGGCCGCAAACGATGCGTAAAACCCTAGTCCTGCTTGTCTGTGTTTATTTGGTGTTCTTGAGTTCTTGAACTAGCTGCGGGGCATGCCCAGTCTAAAAAAGTCCGAATCCTTCCACAGTACGCCTCGGGTCTCCTTTTATATGTCAAAGGGGTTGCCACAGTGGCACGCAGGAGGTGGAAAGTATCTACAGTGTAAAAGTTTATCGCCTGTCACTGTAGGACAAACACATTTAATGCACTGCCAACATGCCCTCTTGCTTTATCGGGGACGGCAACAGAGCTCGCCCCGTCCGTCGCCGCCTCGCCTTTCTTCGACGCGCGTCCAAGCTGACGAGGCATGCAACTCCATGCTGGTTGGCTGGTTGCTGAGCTGGTGCGGTGACAGGGTCTTCACAATGATCCGCATGCCACCACGCAGGTGCTTGTCTAGTTGGCCTAGAAGCTGCATGCTGCCACACAGGCGCTTGCCTAGTTGGCAGGCTGGTTGCCGCGTCGGAACGGCCATGGGGTAGCGAGACGTTGGTGGGTGCGGGCCTAGCTATGGCCCCGCAGATGCCCCCGGCAAGGGTCTTGCCGGGGCATCATGGCCGTCCCCGGCAAGGATCTTCCCGGGGGTCTTCGTCTTCTGGTTCTTATCTAGGCCCGCATGCCCTTGGTCTTCACAAAGACTGCATGCCACCACGCGGGCACCCCCGAGTCTTGGTCTTGACGGTATTGATGGTGTTAGAGCTCTTAGGCTCAAGGGTGGCGGCCTTGCTGGTGTGGGGCAAATTGCCCCAGCAAGGCTCTTGCCGGGGCTATGTAGGCCGCCCCGGCAAGGGTGTTGCCGGGGGAGATCCATCTTGCACCTTTGCTCTCCATGCCTCTAATTTGAGTGCTACCTCGGTAGCCTTGTATCTTTCCTTCCTCTGCCGCGCCAAGCATGGCCGCAGGTGTGGCTACGAGTGCCCATGCACAACTAAAGAGGTACAAAAAGGCCCCTACTTTTGTACACCGACACTCAAATAGGTGTGTCCAGCTAGGATAGATGAGACAAACTAAAAAGAAAAACAAGCAAAGACTCATATAATACAAGATGCTCCAAGCAAAACTCATGATATGTGACAAATAAAAATATAGCTCCAAGTAAAATTGCCGATGGTTGTTAGAAGAAAGAGGGGATGCCTTCTGGGGCATCCCCAAGCTTTGTTGCTTGGTTCTCCTTGAATATTAACTTGGAGTGCCATGGGCACCCCCAAGCTTAGGATCTTTTCGCTCCCTATTCCTTCATCCATCGTGATCTCACCAAAAACTTGAAAACTTCAATCACACAAAACTTAAGAAAACCTTCGTGAGATTCGTTAGTATAATAAAGCAAATCACCACTCTAAGTAATGTTGCAAACCCATTCATATTTTATTTTTTGCATTATACCTACTTTATTCCAACTTTACCATGGCTTATACCTTCAATACAATCCATAGATTCATCAAAATAAGCACACAATGCAAAGAAAACAGAATCTGTGAAAAACAAACCACTCTGAAGTAATCTTGAAACTTCGTATATTTCTGTAACTCCAACAATTTTGAAAAAAATCAGAAAACATAGGAAATTTGTATGCCAATCTTGTGTAAAAACTTCAGAATTTTATCACACTTCTGTGATTAAAAATTCTGCTACTGTGCACAAAAGTTTCTGTTTTTAAACAAGATAAAATCAACTATCACCCAACATACTCCCAAAGGCTTTACTTGGCACAAACACTAATTAAAACATAAAAAGCACAATCATAACAGTAGCATAATTGTGCAAACACTCAAGAACAGAAAGAAAAACGCAAAAATGAATTTCATTCATTGGGTTGCCTCCCAACAAGCGCTATCGTTTTATGCCCCTAGCTAGGCATAATGCATAGATTCAAGTATTGTCATCTTAGGTTGTTGCCCCATAGGATGCCCTCATGATAGATTCGTATGGTGCATTAATTCTTGTTCTAGGGAAGTGTTCCATACCCTTTCTTAGTGGAAATTGAAACTTTATTCCCTTCTTTCATATCAATCACGACACCTATAGTTCGTAAAAACGGCCTAGCAAGTATAATGGGACAAGATGGATTGCAATAAATATCAAGAACAATAAAATCTATGGGCACATAATTCCTATTTGCATGAATAAGAACATCATTAGTTCTTCCCAAAGGCTTTTTAATAATAGAATCCGCCAAGTGCAAATTAGGAGAACATTCTTCAATATCGGTAAGACCAAGCACATCACAAAGAGATTTTGGAATTGTAGAAACAATAGCACCTTCACATAAATCAAAACACTCATAATTTTCAATCATGACTTTAATGGTAGGTTCCCACTCATCACATAATTTTATAGGAATTGAAATCTCTAAGTCTAACTTTTCTTCCAAAGCTTTCATCATGGCATCTATGATATGTTTAGTAGAAGATTTATTTTGTTCATAGGCATTAGGTGAGTTTATCGTGGATTGCAACAAACAAATACATTCAATCAAAGAGCGATTATCATAATTAAAATCTTTGTAATCCAGAAGAGTGGGCACATCACTAGTTTAAGTTTTGACCTCTCTAAACCCACTTTTATCAATTTTCTCATCAAGATTTTCACCCACTGAATCGAGACGCCTTCTAGCTAAAGTTGACTCTTCTTCAGTCCCTTTATCATCAATTTTAATCTTACTAAACAAGGAATCAATAGAAGAAACACCAATCATTTTAAGATCTTCATCATTTTTATGAAAGCAATTGGTAGAAAACGCTCTTTCTAAAAATTCTCTTCCAACTCTAAGCACAGAGGTTCTTTTCTTACTTTCGTCCATAGAAACATATAAAGCTTTAATTGATTCATTAATATCAACCTTAGGTGGAAAAATTTTAATCTTGAGATTTTCTACATCATGGGAAATTCTATCAGTGCTTCTAGATATATCATCAATATTAGTCAAATTTTCTTCTATCGTAGTATTGAAAACTTTTTGAGCATTGATAAATTCTTTAATATTACTCTCAGAATCAGAGGGGTTCCTATTATTATTGTAAGAAAAATTACCATAGGAATTACCATAGTTATTATAGGAATTTCCAGGAAAAGGCCTAGGATTAAAATTACCTCTATAAGCATGGTTATTAAAATTGTTTTGAGAGACAAAATTCATATCTACGGGATCACTATTTTGCTAAATCAAAGTAGAAAAAGGCACATCATTAATATTAATAAGAGCACTTTTACTAGCAACCAACTTCATAACAGCATCAACCTTTTCACTCAAAGTACTAATTTCTTCAACCGAATTAACCTTTTTACTAGTATGTGCTCTTTTGGTATGCCATCGTGAATAATTTGCCATAATATTATCAAGTAATTTAGTAGCTTCACCCAAAGTAATTTCCATAAAAGTACCACCTGCGGCGGCATCTAAAAGATGAACAAAATTCAATCCCGCATATTTTTTTTGTATATTCATCGAAAGATTTAAACCATGAGTTGGACAATTTCTTAGCATCAATTCATTATTTCCCAAGATTGTGCAACATGTTCATGCTCCTGTTGCTTAAAATTCATGATCTGTGTTCTAAGGGAAATAATTTTCGCGTGCGGAAAATACTTAGTAATAAAATCATCTTTCCACTTATCCCAAGAATCGATACTATTGTGAGGCAAACAAGAAAACCAAAATTTTGCAGGATCCCTCGAAGAGGAAGGAAAAAATTTCAACTTCACAATATCATTGTCCACATCTTTTTTCTTTTCCACATCTCACAATTCTACGAATTTGTTTAGATGGGACGCGACATCCTCAATAGGAGTATCGAAAATTTGATCTTTCATAACAAGATTCAACATAGCGGCATTAATATCACAAGATTCCATACTAGTGGCGGGAGGAGCAATCGGTGTGCTAATAAAATCATTATTATTGGTATTGAAAAAATTACATAATTTGGTATTTTCTTGAGACGTCGTTGAGGGAGTCCTGGACTAAGGGGTCCTCGGGCGTCCGGCCTGTTATCCATGGGCCGGACTGATGGGCTATGAAGACATGAAGGCCGAAGACTGTACCCGTGTCCGGATTGGACTCTACTTGGCATGGGAGGCAAGCTTGGCGACCGAATATGAAGATTCCATCTTATGTAACCGACTCTATGTAAACCCTAGATCCCCTCTATGCCTATATAAACCGGAGGGGTTAGTCCAGAAAAGAGATATTCACGACCATAGTCATACATGCTAGGCTTCTGGGGTTTAGCCATTACGATCTCGTGGTAGATCAACTTTTGTAACACTCATATTCATCAAGATCAATCAAGCATGACGTAGGGTATTACCCCCATAGAGAGGGCTCGAACCTGGGTAAACATCATGTCCCCCGTCTCCTGTTACCATCGATCCTAGATGCACAGTTCGGGACCCCCTACCCGAGATCCGCTGGTTTTGACACCAACATTTGTGCTTTCGTTGAGAGTTCCACTGTGCTGTCAACGAGAGGTTCGATGGCCCCTCCGATCGTCTATAGTGACGCTGTCCAAGGAGAAACCTTCCTCCTCGGACAGATTTTTGTATTCGGCGGCTTCATACTGTAGGCCAACTCGCTTGGCCATCTGGAGCAGATTGATAGCTACGCCCCTGGCCATCAGGTCAGATTTGGAAGCTTGAACTATGTCGCGGATATCCGTGGAGACTTGATCTTCAATGGATTTGAGACCGCGGCGATCGCCCCCCCCCCTCGCTCTGATGAACATGACCTAAATCTGTCATCGGACCAGGTTCTGGAGATGGTTCCTGTAACTGCTACGGCCTTAGATCCGGAGTAGTTTGCACCATCCGAAGCCATAGTGTCCGCGGCGTTGGAACCGCACACAAACTCAACACCAGGCAATATCAGCGTCAACGAAATTTCGGACTCATTTCCAGCTATAAGTTCCGAACCTTGCGCGCCCTTGGAAACCGAGTTGGATCGGTTATCAATCATCGAGTTCAGCGCCGCAGATGACTTCCAACACTCGCCCTTCGGCGATGTGCTGATTTCATTGAAAAACCTGTCCCCGATGGAGAATTTCGCTTCCCACCCGCCACCCACTTCATAGCCACTGTCAAGGACTTAACCGATAGGCCCGCTTCTGGCTCCGACAGCATTGACGGTATAGACGATGATGCCAATAAGGAGCAAGGCCGAGACCCGACAGCCATCAGGTGTGAGACGGCCACCCCTTTATATGACGTGTACATGATCGATACACTTAAAAAGTCTCGCGGCAAAGACAAGGGAGATCCAGTTAAAACTCCTGAGACACAGTCTAAAGTTCCCGCGCCCAAAACGCGGCCCCAAGTCATTCGACAACAATGATGGCACTGGAGAAAATAGTACTCCGGACAACGCAGAAAGCAATGAAGACCCTGTGGGAGCAACATCCGAGCAGGAGGTACAGGAAAACGGGCAAGCTAGCCCCGATGAACAGGCCCTGCCCAGCGACGGTTCAGAGGACGACAACTACCTTCCGCTCTCCGAAGATGAGGTAAGCCTTGGCGACGAAGACTTCATCGTACCCGAAGAGCCCCTCGAGTAGGAGCGCTTCAAGCACAGGTTGATAACTACGACAAGGATCTTCAAAAAGAAGCAGCAGCAGCTTCAAGCTGAACAAGACCTACTCAACGACAGATGGACCGAAGTCCTGGTCGCCGAAGAATACAGCCTTACTAGCCTAGCCAAAGGCTACCAAAATCACAAATTGCTATACCAGTCCGATGACGGGGCGTCGGAGCCCATACCATCGTCACACAATGTGGCAGGTCACCGGCAACTCTGTCCGGATAAAGAGGCAACTCAAGACGAACACCAGACCGCCCTACCTCACCGTAAAAGCAAGAACAACGCAGGTCTCGATTACTCAGACGACCTGCAGGGGGACTTGGACAATAGAGCAGGACACGCAAGACCGGTCTACGGATCGCGAAAGCATGCTTCGACACGCGACGACGGCCACCTATTCGGACATGTCAAACCTCGCCACGCCCGAGCCAAAAACCGCAAAGGGACTCCTTCGGAGTTACATCGCAGTGTGGCCCAGCATAGAGGCGCCGCACACCCGCTTTGCTTCACTGATGAAGTAATGGATCATGAATTCCCCGAAGGATTCAAACCCGTCAATATTGAATCATACGACGGGGCAAATGATCCCGTGGTATGGATAGAAGATTTCATCCTCCACATCCATATGGCCCGTGGGGATGACCTCCACGCCATTAAATACCTCCCACTAAAACTAAAAGGGCCAGTTCGGTACTGGTTAAACAGCCTGCCTGAAGATTCCATAGGTAACTAGGAGGACTTGGAAGAGGCCTTCCTCGATAACTTCCGAGGAACATATATCCGGCCACCGGATGCCGATGACCTAAGTCATATCGTCCAACAGCCCGGAGAATCAGCCAGGGAGCTCTGGACTCGGTTCTTAGTCAAAAAGAACCAAATCGTCGACTGTCCGGACGCGGAAGCCCTTGCGGCTTTCAGGCACAGCGTCCGGGACGAATGGCTTGCACGCCACCTTGGCCAAGAAGGACCTAAATCCACACTGCTCTGATGACCCGCTTTTGCACGGGAGAAGACAACTGGATCACTCATAGAAGCAATAGCGCCAGCAACCAGGGCACCTTCGAAATCCGAGACGGCAACAGCAAGACACGAGGAAGCAAAAACAACAGTCGCAATGACAACGAAAGATCAGGCGACACAACGGTCAACGCCAGATTCATCAACCCCAAGCCCGGTCAGCGGAAGAAGCCATTCAAGGCAAATCGAGACGAACCATCCAACCTCGACAGGATATTGGACCGACCCTACCAGATTCATGGACACCCTGATAAACCAGCTAATCATACCAACAGAAACTGCTGGGTCTTTAAACAAGCCGGCAAGAACATAGGGGGAGGAGGCCGCCAAGCGACAGGGACGACAGAAAGGTTCACCAATGAAACACCGGGGGTCAGAAGCAGTCTCCACCCGAGGATCAACTACTCCTAGAACGGAAATAGCAACCCGGCTTCCGCCGCCCACTCTGTACACCTACAAAGTCTGTACCACGCATACATCATTACGCACTCAAGATACCACAGGCATTGGCAGAAGCACAATACGGACAAGCCTGCAAGCACTCCAGTAACTTTTCTTATTATTATTTATTTTCTTTTTATTTCTTCCTTCGCTATCCTTTAAAAACAGGTGACGAACAGGATGAACATCAGAAACTGGCTCCATCGGAGTCCGGATCCGTACTCTCACCTAAGGGGCTATCTCCATCAAGGATTCCCCCCACCGAGGACTGCGGCGCAGAAGTGCGACATGAAGTCCAAAATAACTTTTGTAGACTGCACTCTCTATTTCTCGAGCCTGTACTATGCCTGTTCCTCCGCCTCCAACCCCGTGCATGTCAAATATCCGGGAGGATGACTTATATATATCATAAGTAATCATTGGCATATCACTCAGTTCCCATTAAACAATATCCGAACTAATCATCCACATTATTTCCCCAACAAATATGGCTCCTATGGTTATTTCACAGAAATACCTTGGCATAACCAGCCAGGGGCTTGGTGTGGGAACAAATGAGTTGCCAGTAAAAGTCCAAACAGCTCTATAGCATACTTCGGCGTCGCAAGTTTGGCCTTATATGCATCAGCTCCGAATCATTGTCTTGGGTCAATAGTTGGGTTGCCCGGCTCCTGTGCTTGCTACCCTACGTTCCGCTCTATCGGCTAGGGTAGTAAAGGGAGAACTACTGCGATTGTGCCCTGGTCTAAACCGGACGAGCACCTCAGTAGAGAAAGCCGAAAACTGACTGTCATGATACGGCGTGAGCTGGTCAACCACTGACGACTTCTTGGAATCTTTAGCGATTCTCCGTGTCACACGAGGGATCTTTTTCAGATCAAATATGTAAGGCACCATACGCCGCATACATACCAAGGGCTATGTTGTAGCCCCACAATAAAACTGCTATGGCTAAGTGAAAGCGTTAACGCCCTATAGTGCGATTGCCTGGTTCGCCGCATTATCACCTCCTTCATGGACCAAAGTGTTGGATAAAGAGTGATTGAATGCTTTTCCGAACACCCCCGTACTTCCTACGAGGGGGCTGAAGCCAATGACTGGAAAACTTTTAGATTATATCAAAACGGCCGCACAGGAGGAATTCAAGCTTTCAAGCAAAACATAAATACATTAACTATAAAATTATCTTTTACAATTTTCATACACCTCACTCAAACATTATGTCTTTTGAGCACTGACCCTCTATAAAGCGGGCGGCCCCTAGGTCGTCTTAAAAATAATGCTCCGATTCCGGATGGTCCTTGCCTTTGGGTGGACCCTTCGTCGCAACATCGATGGCCTTCATCTTCCCCCAGAACGTCTTGACTCGGGCAAAAGCCATCCGTGCACCTCAATGCACATTGATCGCTTCACAGCGTCGATACGCGGCACCGCATCAACAAGCCTTTGCACCAAACCGAAATAGCTATTCGGAACAGGCTTGGTTGGCCACAACTGAATTACGACATCCTTCATGGCAGCGCCGGATATCTTATGAAGTTCGGACCATTGGGACATCTGTTCATTGAGCACAGAGGGCGCCTTGATGCGCCAAACTGTGACAAAAAAAGCTTCTCAGTGGAATATCCATCTCGCGCTTGGTAATACTGCGCCGCATCGACAGAACTCTTCGGCAAGTCCAAGAACTAGTCCGGAGAACTCCATACTTGGTTAAGCTGGGCATAGTTCGGGTCACCGAACTTAGTTTGCAGCAAAAAGGGCTTTCTAGCCGCAATCTCCCTCTCTTGTCGAACCTCCTCATGGGCTGCTCTGCATTCCGACCGCACTTCTCTCGCCTCTTGTAAGGCCTTGTCTAGATCAGCCGTAAAGGCTTTACTCTCCTTCTCTAGAAATTCACAGCGGCCGGTAGCATTCTCCAGCTCAAGCGTCATTGTGGATATGTTCTCCTCATCTTGGCGCCGTGCAGCTTGTTCGGCTTTTAATTCAGCCGATGCCTTTTCGGCAGCAGCATTGCTACGCCAGGCCCGCTCCTTGGCCCGGGCCAGCTCCGCTCGAAGAACTTCAACTGCGGCAGCACCATCTATAGCCATGCATAGTCCAGCATCTAAATATTAGCATCATGCTTATGACACAAATGTATGAGGATTGCCCCGAATACATATCTTGCGACTTGTCCAGACACATATTGATTAAAGCAAGATCATCCCCTGCCTCATCAAGCTTCCGCTGCAAATCGGCAATCTCCATAGTCCAGGAAGTGGCCAAGGGGAAAGCAGCCTGTGTTCCAAGTTCATCAGGTTAGTCCTCAAATGATCCTTTTCGATCCTCTGTTCGCTTCCCAGTGGAAGCGAACCCGAGTATCAGGGGCTACTACCTATACACAGGCGCATCTTTGCAAATGAAACATAGCTAAAAACATTATGTCACAAACCTTGAAGCCCTTCAGTAGGCTCATGAAGGCTTCATTTAATCCGCTCTTCGTGGACGAAATCTTCTCAATCACTGTACCCATCAAGGTACGCTGTTCCCCCGAGACAGATGCTTTCCGCAACATGTCCTGCAATATATCCGGAGTCTCTGGGTTTCCGGAAGCTGCTCCAGGAGCACAACCATCCTTTGAAGGAATCTGTTCACCCGTCTCCAGAATCACTGTCAGCTGTGAACCAGTCAGTCTGGGGCCTTTGTTATCATCAGCCCCAGAATCCCGGATGGTCGAAGCTCCACCTTCGGGTACTGCCTCTTCTATCCCCTACGTAACTTGTTGGTCAAAAGGGACCCTCCGCGATGACACTTCAGAGTCATCCGCCTTGTTGGCGCGAGGAGGTTGGAGGAGGCGTCTCGCTCTCCATCATCTCTCGGAGGAGACTCCCCGAAGAAGAGGATCGCCCAGAAAAACTCTGTGCCGACCTATAAAAATACATGAATGCGTTACGTATATCTTCGGTAACAGCAATGGAGCAGGACGTTATCGAAGTACTCTGGATTCTCTTACGGTTTGGCCGACGGCTTGTCCCCTTGTTGGAGCTGCTTAATGGCATCGCTTTCCAAACCCAGGCCTCTCGACGGTGGCATCTTGCCCTTCTTGGAAGATCGCCCCTCCCAATCTTCGAAGGCGGCCCTTTTCCTCCTGCTTGGAGAAGGGATACTGGGTCCTTTTTCGCCTCCATCTTCGGGCGATGAAAGGTTGATTTCTCCGGACTCAGTGTCCGACTTACCTTCAGAACCAAGGTTACCCTAGGTCTTCTCGCCCTCCCCTGCTGGTGCCTGGTATGGCGCCGAGGCCAGCATCCTTGCTAACACAGGAGTCTTCGGGATGGGGAGCCGGACACCTAATCCATTCCACCTTCTTTATACAACCCTGAAAAAGGATGATATTGTTGGTATCTTGCCACTGGGTATCTGGCTACAAGGTATTCGGTAAACGGGTACTTACTCTGGATGGTTACAGTCTAGGCCGACATCTTCGGTGGTGTCCGGCCATTGCCTTCGTTTCCCGAAGAATAATCTCCACATTCCTTCATGCGTAGTGCCGAAGAAGTGCTGAAGAGTCCGCGACCCCTCTGGATTGAACTCCCATAGGCGGAGAGGCCGTCGCTGGCACGGCAGGGTCCGACAAACTAGCATTACTTGAATGACGTTGGCTATGTCGACGTCCCTCTCAATGAGGCTTCGGATGCGACTCTGCAGAGTTCACACATCATTCGTTGATCCCCAATCTAGCCCCTTGTTAATCCATGATGCAAGCTGAGTTGGGGGGCTGGATCGAAACGCGGGAGCAGTTTCCCACTTGGAGCTGCGGGGCTCGGTAATATAGAACCACCCCTGCTGCCACAGATCGGAAGATTTAGTGAAGGATCCTTTCAGCCAAACGGCGCTAGCAAGCTTGCTCACTGCAGCGCCGCCGCACTCGGCCTGCTCCCCCTCAACCACTTGCGGCTTCACATCGAAGGTCTTGAGCCACAAGCCGAAGTGCGGAGTAGTTCGGAGGAAGGCTTTGCACGTGACGATAAATGCCGAGATAAGAAGAATAGAGTCCGGGGCCAGATCGTGAAAATCTAGCCCATAATAGAATATGAGCCCTCGGAGGAAAGGGTTAAGTGCAAACCCTAACCCGCAGAGGAAGTGGGACACAAACACGACCCTCTCGCCGGATCTGGGGGTGGGAATAATCCGCCCCTCGGCACGAAGCCGGTGATGGATTTCTGCGGTCAGGTACCTCGCCTCCCGAAGCTTTGTGATATCTTCCTCGGTGACAGAAGAAGCTACCCACCGGCCTTGACGGCTGGATCCGGACATGATTGGTGCTTGTGGCGACCGAAACCCGGGTGTTGGAACTCAGGTTTGCAGGGGTTGAGGAAGAGGCGAGCGTGGAAGAAAAAGACGGGTCTATACCCCTATATAAAAGCTGCAGATATCAAACGACTCCCCTTGGGCCAAAAAAACTTGCTTGTTTCCATGGAGTTGTACTCAAGAGACAGTTGGGTTACCCACGTCCGGGTTGACAGGAATCCCTTAAAAAAGGGAGGCACGATCTCCGCTTGGATAAGACACACCTATAAGGCCACATCTTAGGACGTGGGGCGACAGGCCGGCTAAAACGGTTCGCAAATAGTGGCCGGGCAGGTGTGGTGTCATATTACCAAAAGATGGTCGGTGGGTTGAACTCGTGAAATATTATGTACACTGCGGTTATGTATACCAGACCGGATACAATCATGACATCTGAAGATCAACTAGAAGTTCGGGAAGGGGAAACCGCCTTGCAATGCCGAAGACAATCTGTGCGCCGGACTCCTCGTCATTGAAGCCAGGTTCAGGGGCTACTGAGGGAATCCTGGACTAAGGGGTCCTCGGGCATCCGGCCTCTTGTCCATGGGCCGGACTGATGGGTTGTGAAGACATGAAGGCCGAAGACTGTACCCGTGTCCGGATTGGACTTTACTTGGCATGGGAGGCAAGCTTGGCGACTGACTATGAAGATTCCTTCTTATGTAACCGACTCTATGTAAACCCTAGATCCCCTCGGTGCCTATATAAACCGGAGGGGTTAGTCCGGAAAAGAGATATTCATGACCATAGTCACACAGGCTAGGCTTCTAGGGTTTAGCCATTACGATCTCGTGGTAGATCAACTCTTGTAACACTCATATTCATCAAGATCAATCAAGCAGGACGTAGGGTATTACCTCCATAGAGAGGGCCCGAACCTGGGTAAACATCGTGTCCCCCGTCTCCTGTTACTATTGATCCTAGATGCACAGTTTGGGACCCCCTACCCGAGATCCGCCAGTTTTGACACCGATAGTCGTGACTACGCAAAAAAGAACGCAAGCAAAAAGATAGATCTGATGAGAAATTGGTGGTCTAAAAAGAGGTTGAATAAAAAGGCAAATTTTTGTGAAGTGGGCGAGATGAAAACGAGAGGCAAATGGCAAATAATGTAAGGCCTTCTTTGGTTTGGAGGAATTTCGTAGGAATTCTAGAGGATAGGATTCTCATAGGATTTTTTCCTTTAGAGCCCTTTGGTTCATAGGAATGGATTCCTATTCCTATATAGGATTGGTTCCTATCCTCCACATTTCTTAGGAAAATAAAAATGAGCCTAGACTCAATGGAAAAATTCCTTTGATGTCAACCAAATGACATCTTGTTTCCTATTCCTACTCATAGGATTTGAGATACATGTCATCTTATTTCCTACAAGATTCCTATTCCTACGATAATCCTATCCTATGAACCAAAAGAGGCCTAAATTGCAAGGAGGTGAGATTTGTGATTAGGAACCTGATAGATGTTGATGATGTCTCCCCGGCGCCAGAAATTGGCAAGCTGACGGGAGACTACCTTGACCTGATCCTCCCCGCAACGACACAAGAAATTCCTTTTGATGCGGCTTGAAACTACGTCGGTATTTCTCCAAAGAGGAAGAGATGATGCAGCACAACTATGATAGGACATACTATGTCCCTTAGTTATGAGACCAAGGTATCAATCTAGTAGGAGGACCAAGCAAGACAATGTAAATGATACCTGCACACAAAGAACAAATACTTGCAACCCGACACGTAAGAGGGGTTATCAATCCCTCCTCGGTAAAAAGATAAATTGTTTTGTATGAGATTGGATAAATAGATATTGATAAAGCACGAAATAAAATAAATAAAGAAAAGTGCAGCAAGGTATTTTTGGGTTTTTGGAAATATAGATCTAAAAATAAATATAGCAAAAGATAGATCGGAAAGCAAATATGATAAAAGATAGACCTGGGTGCCGTAGATTTCACTAGTGACTTCTCTCGAGAAATAGCACACGGTGGGTAAAGAAATTACTGTTGGGCAATTGATAGAGTAACAAATAATTATGGCGATATTCAAGGCAATGATCATATATAGGCATCACGTCCAAGATTAGTAGACCGACTCCTGCCTGCATCTACTACTATTACTCCACACATTGACCGCTATCCAGGATGCATCTAGTGTACTAAGTTCATGGAGAAACGGAGTAATGCAATAAGAATCGTGACATGATGTAGATAAGATCTATTCATGTAGGAATTGACCCCATCTTATTATCCTTAATAGAAACGATACATGCATGCCCCTTGCCCCTTCTGTCACTAGGAGAGGACACCGCAAGATCAAACCCATCACGAAGCACCTCTTCCCATTGCAAGAGAAATCAATCTAGTTAGCCTAACTAAACCAAAGATTCAGAGAAGAAATATGAGGCTATAAATAATCATGCATATAAGAGATCAAAGAAGACTCAAATAATATTCATGGATAAAAATCTGATCATAAACTCGATCTTCATCGGACCCCAACAAACACACCGCAAAAAGTCATTACGTCAAATATATCTCCAAGAGACCATTGTATTGAGAATCAAAAGGAGAGAAGAAGCCATCTAGCTACTGCCTATGGACCCATAGGTCTATGGTGAACTACTCATGCATCATCGGAGAGGCACCAGTGAGGATGATGAACCCTCCCGTGATCGTGTTTCCCTCTGGAAGGATGCCAGAATAGGGCTCTAGATTGGATTTCGTGGTTCTGGAACTTGCAGCGGCTGGAATTGTGTTTCGTCGACTCCCCTAGAGTTTCTGGAATATTTGGGAATTGTTTTGTCGACGGCCGAATCCCAGAGAAGGGTTTATCGTTCCCTTCCTCCAAAAATATGATATATAGTTGTTGTAAAATGATTGTAAAACATCCAAGATTGATAATATAACAACATGGAACAAGCAAAAATTATAGATACGTTGGAGATGTATTGAGGGAGTCCTAGATTAGGGGGTCTCCGGACAGCCGGACTATATCCTTTGACCGGACTGTTGGACTATGAAGATACGAGATTGTAGACTTCCTCTCGTGTCCAGATGGGACTCTACTGGTCGTGGAAGGCAAGCTAGGCAGTACGGATATGGATATCTCCTCCTTTGTAACCGACCTTGTGTAACCCTAACCCTCTCCGGTGTCTATATAAACCGGAGGTTTTTAGTCTGTAGGACAACATACAATCATACCATAGGCTAGCTTCTAGGGTTTAGCCTCTCCGATCTCGTGGTAGATCAACTCTTGTAATACCTATATCATCAAGAATAAATCAAGCAGGACGTAGGGTTTTACCTCCATCAAGAGGCCCCGAACCTGGGTAAAACATCGTGTCCCCTGCCTCCTGTTACCATCCACCTTAGACGCACAGTTCAGGACCCCCTACCCGAGATCCGCCGGTTTTGACACCGACATTGGTGCTTTCATTGAGAGTTCCTTTGTGTCGTCGTTGTTAGGCTTGATGGATCCTTCTATCATCGATAGCGATGCAGTCCAGGGTGAGACTTTTCTCCCCGGACAGATCTTTGTGTTTGGCGGCTTCACACTGCGGTCCAACTCGCTTGGCCATCTGGAGCAGATCGAAAGTTACGCCCCTGGCCACCAGGTCAGGTTTGGAAGCTTAAACTACACGGCCGATGCCCGCGGAGACTTGATCTTCGACGGATTCGAGCCCCGGCCTGGTGCGCCACGCGGTCACGAGGGGTATGATTTAGCTCTGCCATCGGACCGCATTCAGGAGATCGCACTGGCAGCCGCTCCGAGCCTCAATTCGGAGCCAGTTGCGCCATGCACGGACGGGTGGATAGACCCCGTCATGGGGCCGTATCCTCGGCGGCGATCGAGCCGAATATCGACCTTACCCTTCATGAGAGCCGTGTTGTCAAACTGCCAGATCCTTCTCCGGCCACGGACTCCGAACCGCCCGCACCCGTTCCTATCGAATCCGATTGGGCGCCGATCATGGAGTTTACCTCCATGGATATTTTTCAGTGCTCGCCCTACGGCGACGTACTGAACTCATTAAGGTCTCTCTCCTTGTCAGGAGGATCCTGGCCGAACTATGTCTAGCAGGATTGGGATGCGGATGACGAAGAAATTCGCCGCCCACCCACCACCCACTTAGTAGCCACTGTCGACGATTTAACCGACATGCTCGACTTTGACTCCGAAGACATCGACGGTATGGACGACGATGCAGGAGACAAACAGGAACCACTGCCCACAGGGCAGCAGACGCCCACTTCATCACATGACGTATATATGGTGGACACGCCAAAAGAAAACGACGATGAGGAATGGAAGGACACAACGAAGGATTGTCCCCTCGAGAAGCAGTCAAAGCGGCGGCGTAAGCGCCGCCCCAAATCCCACCTCGGCAGAAACAATGATCATATAGACCCAGCGTTAGAGCAGGGTGAACAATCGCCGGACCATGGCAACACGGAGAATCAAACGGAACAACCCGACTCTGTCAAAGATAATAATTCGGATGACATCACACCGGACAGACACCCGGAGCAACAGAATGCCCATCAAAGGCGGGTTGCCACCGCGAGGAGTCTAAAAAAGCAGAAGCAAAGGCTCAAGGCTGCGCAAGACACACTCAGAATCAGATGGAGTAAAGTACTCAACACAGCGGCGAAGTACGGCGGTAATCGCCACACCGAGAGTTACCCGAAGCGGAAGTTGCTACCTGAATTCGATGAGGAGGCCTTAGATCCCCCGCAACCAAAAATTAAAATGGCCATTCGGCCGGATAGATGACCTCATGGCCAACATAGAGCAGCAAACAACGCCGCACAGAAGCCAATATGCGATCCACACGAGGGCTCACATCAAAAGGACGGCGCAACCAGATCCATTTATGGACCACGCAAGCGCGCTCCAGCATACGATGCAACACAACAAACATCTGAACACCACGGTACACCCAGATATAGGGGTGCCACACACCCCCTATGTTTCACCGATGAGGTGCTGGACCATGAATTTCTAGAGGGATTCAAACCCATAAACATAGATGCATACGACAGAACAACAAATCCTGGGGGTCTGGATTGAGGACTATATCCTCCATATCCATATGGCTTGAGGAGATGATCTCCATACCATCAAGTACTTACCCCTCAAGCTCAAAGGGCCAGCTCGGCACTGGCTTAAAAGCCTCCCCGAAAGCTCCATTGGAAGCCGGGAAGAGCTCGAAGACACTGTTCGGGCAAATTTTCAAGGGACTTATGTCCGACCTCCGGATGCGGACGATTTAAGTCATATAACTCAATAGCCCGGAGAGTCATCCCGAAAGCTCTGGAACATGTTTCTTACTAAAAAGAACCAAATATTCGACTGTCCGGACGCCGAAGCCTTGGCAGCTTTCAAACACAGCGTCCGAGACGAATGGCTTGCTAGAAACCTCGGCCAAGAAAAGCCGAGAACAATGGCAGCATTAACAAGCCTCATGACCCGCTTTTGCACGGGCGAGGACAACTGGCTAGCTCGATGCAGCACCAGCGACCCAAGTACATCCGAAGTTAGAGATGGAAACGGGAAATCACGACGCAACAAAAATAATAAGCGCCGGAATAAATAAGACAGCCCGAAGAGCACGGCGGTAAACGCCGGATTCAGAAGTTCTCGGCCAGGTCAGAAAAAGCCGCCCTCTAAAGGCGCCAGAGATGAACTGTCCAGCTTAAACAAAATTCTGGACCAAATATGTCAGATCCATAGCACCCCCGATAAACCTGCAAATCATACCCATAGAGAATGTTGGGTCTTCAAGCAGTCTGACAAGCTCAACGCCGAACATAAGGGGTAGGATACACCAAGCGAAGACGAGGATGAGCCTCGCAAGCAAAACACTAGGGAGCAGAAGAAATTTCCACCAGAAGTCAAAACAGTAAACGTGTTACACGTGATAAAGGGGAGAAGCAAAGCAGCATTCCCAGATAAACATGCCCAAGGGCCTATCACCGCGGAGTTCTGTCACTGGCCGTCTCAACCAATCACCTTCGACCATCAGGATTACTCAGCAAGTATCCAGAGCACAGGATGGGCTGCCTTGGTATTAGATCCAATAATTGACGGATACCACTTCACACGAGTCCTGATGGACGGCGGCAGCAGCTTAAACCTGATATATGAGGACACAATCTGCAAAATGGGGATAGACCCAACGAAAATTTGCCGCAGCAATACTACCTTTAGAGGAGTAATGCCAGGCCCAGGGTGTAACACCCCGGTAGTTAAGCTACAGTAACCACACACAAATGGTGCCATGTCATCGCGATTAACTTTCTAAACCTCACTTTGATCCAAACCGAATTCAAATTCAATTTTAAAAATGAAGTCAAATTATTATTTCTTCAAATGATAAAACAAAAATGTTCGCAGGGTTGCAAAAATTCACTAACTAATTGTCATATAAGAACAAAAGTCTGTGGAAGTAAGTAGATGCTCCAAACCTAAATAAAACAGGGCCAATAGCTCTAGTTTTGGCTTTTTCAAGAATTAACAAAAGGCTAGACATTTTTTTTCAATTGCCCCCAAGCCTAGCGGACAACCCCATAATATTGCAAAGTACTTTTATGACAAGTCTCTCATTTAACAAAGACCATTTAGACTTAAAATATAATGCAATATAGGATTAACGAAAATAGTAAATATATTTCAAAACAAAAAAAAACTAAACTAAACTAATCTACTGGGCTCTTGGCCCATCTAACAAACAACTAGGCCCCCCTCCTTAACCTAGCCCGCAGCCAGCCTTACCCACTCGACCCCCACTCCTCTCGCTCGATCCCTCTCCATCTCCCTCGCGCCGCCACACACCTAGACCAGAGGCGAGGCGCCTCATACCCCCCCTCGCAATCTCTCCTCTCCCCCCCGCTTCCCCGCACCTCTCCCCTGGCGGGTCACAGCTGTTGTTCGCCGGCAAGGCAACCACCGCCCCTGGTCTTCTCCTCCACCTTCCGTTCGTCTCCAAGCGCGCCCGAGCCTCCTCGTCAAGCTTCCGGCCAGCGTGACCGCAATAGCCAACAAGCCTGCACCCGCGACGAGCAGAGGAGCTCACACCAGAGCCCTCCTCCTTGCGGCCATGGCGTTCGCCGTGGCTGCAGGGCGCCCCTCCACCGGGTCCCCCTCGCCCAAGCCATCGACACCGCCACTGCCGCGCCACTGCTACATCGCCATCCCCGGCCTTGCCAAGACCTCCCCGAAGCCCGCTGTGAGCACCACGACCGGTTCCCTCTCATCCCTCCGATTTCGACCCGTAGACTGCCAACCACACCTTCCTGAGGTCGTGCTCGGTGCTCCCGTGCGCGAGCGCTTACCCCTGGGCCGCGGCCAGAATGCACCCCCATCGCGCCCCGAGTAGGCCGCGGCCCGCGCGCGAGGCCTCGCCCTTCCCGCTCGCGTCACTGCACTTCTGTCGCCGCGCCTCCTGCTTTGCGCCGCACGCGTACCTGCCATTCGTCCGCTAGGACGCTCCCCTACTGCCGCTGTTGCCATGCTACTTCCACCGCTGACTGCTGCTGCTACCTAGTTACTTCCGCTCCCGCTGGTGCTCCCCGTCGCTGGCCGCCGGCGCCCTCAGCCTGGCGCGCCCGTGTACAGAGCCAGAGGCCGGCTGGCTCTCTATATTAGGGGCCAGTCCTGTTAGATTTGTTAGAGATAGGTTAGATGCTAATTAGTGTATTAGGATTAGTCTAATACATCACTGACAAGTGGACTCACTATTAGTTTGAAGAAAACAAGTTTAAAATAAAAGTCTAAGCCAATGACATGTGGGGCCCGGCCCCAGAACGTTCAAAAAAAAGAATAATAATAATAATAAGATTAATTAATTAATTAAAGAATTAATTAACTTAATTAATTTCGATTAATTAACCTAATTAACTAATTAACCTAATTAACTACTGTTAATTAACAGATCAGTCAATGACAGTAGGGACCCACTGGTCAATTTGACCAGTCAACGGTCAATGCTGACTGGTGGACTGTTGACTGGGTCCACCAGTCAGCCTCTGCTGACTGGGCAGTTGACCAAGTCAACCAGCCCTATAGGTCAGCCACACAAGCCCTTCTTATGGGTACACTACTGTGTACCCGTAGCAATTTAACATTTAATTTTTGAATTAAAACAATTTAAAAAATTATTTAAAACTTTGAAAAATTATATAAAATAAACCGTAATATCGGATGGAAAAACTTTGTACATGAAAGTTGCTCAGAACGACGAGAAGAATTCGGATTCGCAGCCCGTTCGTCCGCCACGCGTCCCTAGCATAGTGAACCTACAACATTTCACCTCTGGTTCATCTGTCCGAAAACGCGAAACACCGGGATTACTTTCCCGGATGTTTTCCCCCTTCACCTGGTACCACCTCGTACCGCGTTAGGGCACACCTAGCATCACGCTTTGTTATGTCATGCATCGTCATGCATTTGTTTGCAATATATTTATTTTTTCTTCCCCTCTTCTCTCGCTAGACACCGAGACCGACGCCGCTGCTACCCAGTACGACTACGGTGTTGACGACCCCTCTCTCTTGCCAGAGCAACCAGGCAAGCCCCCCCCCTTTGATCACCAGATATCGCCTACTCTTCTCTCTACTGCTTGCATTAGAGTAGTGTAGCATGTTACTGCTTTCCGTTAATCCTATCTGATGCATAGCCTGTCCTTGCTACTACTGTTGTTACCTTTACCTGCAATCCTAATGCTTAGTATAGGATGCTAGTTTATCATCAGTGGCCCTACATCCTTGTCCGTCTGCCATGCTATACTATCGGGCCGTGATCACTCGGGAGTTGATCACGGGTATATACTATATACTTTATACATGATACATGTGGTGACTAAAGACGGGTCGCTTGAGGAGCACCCACGAGTGGATCTTTGAGGGGGAGCGACAAGGCAGGTTCAGACCACCTAGGAGAGAGGTGGGCCTGGCCCTGGTCGACGTTCGCGGATACTTAACACGCTTAACGAGATCTGGATATTTAATCTGAGTCTGGCCATTTGGTCTATACGCACTAACCATCTACGCGGGGACAGTTATGGGCACTCGACGTCGTGGTATCAGCCGAAGCCTTCTGGATGACGTCAGCGACGGAGCGGCGCGCGCTGGATTGGACTGGAACGCCTACTAGGCTAGGTCTGCTTCCGGCCGCCCACGCAACGTGCAGGTGTGTTAAGGGCGATGGGCCCAGACCCCTGGGCGCTTAGGTTTAGACCGGCGTGCTGACCTCTCTGTTGGTCTAGGTGGGGCTGCGACGTGTTGATCTTTCGAGGCCGGGCATGACCCAGAAAAGTGTGTCCGGCCAAATGGGATCGAGCGTGTTGGGGAATGTGGTGCACCCCTGCAAGGAAGTTAATCTATTCGAATAGCCGTGATCTTCGGTAACAGGACGACTTGGAGTTGTACCTCGACCTTATGACAACTAGAACCGGATACTTAATAAAACACACCCTTCCAAGTGCCAGATACAACTGGTGATCGCTCTCTCACAGGGCGACGAGGGGAGGATCATCGGTTAGGATTATGCTATGCGATGATACTTGGAGGACTTCAGTCTACTCTCTTCTACATGATGCAAGACGGAGGCTGCCAGAAGCGTAGACTTCGAAAGGACTAGTTATCCCCCTCTTATTCTGGCATTCTGCAGTTCAGTCCACATATGATACCCTTATACCCATGCATATGTAGTGTAGCTCCTTGCTTGCGAGTACTTTGGATGAGTACTCACGGTTGCTTTCTCCCCCTTTTCCCCCTTTCCTTTCATTCTGGTTGTCGCAACCAGATGCTGGAGTCCAGGAGCCAGACGCCACCGTCGACGACGACTCCTACTACACCGGAGGTGCCTACTACTACGTGCTGCCCGCTGACGACGACCAGGAGTAGTTTAGGAGGATCCCAGGCAGGAGGCCTGCGCCTCTTTCGATCTGTATCCCAGTTTGTGCTAGCCTTCTTAAGGCAAACTTGTTTAACTTATGTCTGTACTCAGATATTGTTGCTTCCGCTGACTCGTCTATGATCGAGCTCTTGTATTCGAGCCTTCAAGGCCCCTGGCTTGTAATATGATGCTTGTATGGCTTATTTTATTTGTAGAGTTGTGTTGTGATATCTACCCGTGAGTCCTTGATCTTGATCGTACACATTTGCGTGCATGATTAGTGTACGGTCAAATCGGGGGCGTCACAAGTTGGTATCAGAGCCGACTGCCTGTAGGAATCCCTCTTCCAAACTCCTTGGCCGAAGTTGAGTCTAGTCATTGCAAAACTTTTAACTAACATGGCTGTGCGGCTTACGGGCCCACGTCGCCATTGGGTGGTATTAGAATCTTTTATTCCTTGTCTATACTCTGGAACTCTGACCTCTCTTCTATTCGGGTTAAATAATTTTGCTAAAAAAACAAAACTGACTTTAGGTTCTCGGAAATACTTTCTCCCGGAGAGCCCCTTGTTACAGATGATCGCCTGCTGTACCGAAGGATTCCGAAGATACTCTCCGTTGTTCTCTCGAGACTTTATGCCCATTGCTTTTGCCATCCCCTACCACCAAAATATCCCTATGGATAAATACTTACACCTGTCACCCATACTTTTATTCCCAGTTAATCTTGTTATTACAAGATACCCCGAAATTCTCTCTCTTGTTCCGATAATACCCTATGCCCACTGCCCTTGCAGTTCTTTGCAACCTGGATAATCCTACGAATAATTTCTCGCACTTATCAAGTATCCGCTCATCCCCAGTGGATACATATATTTCACGAAAGTCTTCGAAATACCATTCGATCTCCGAAAATCCTCAACAGCCTATTGCTCTTGAAATTCTTGCTTGCTTGCATTATGATTAACCTCATAAGTCCGGTAATCTTATTGGCATCCTTAGTCATTATCAGTTTGAGTCTGTTGAATCAATATGTTGTGAATGCTCGCAATCCTTAATCAGATCTTTCATTTTGTCCTTCCGGCTCAGACGTCATTTTAAACATGAGCTGGATCTCGACCAACCAAATTGCCATCGATTTTAACCCCTAAGGCTATTCAACTTATCCATCCCTAATCAGAGCATTGCTTCTGATCCCTTGTCTTGGAATTCATAATTCCTTTGCATTTGAGCTTTGAGTTAGTCAGTTGTTTCTATAATCTTATCTCCTTGCATTCTTTCTTCTTCTGGTTGAGTACCAATGCTCACATCAGATCCCTTATGGACCACCACATCCTTTGTTGGATTTTATCTGACAACCTCCTTCATATTCAATAAGCTTGTGAGCCATTTCCTTGGATACATAATGCCTTTGGTAAATTGTATCCTCTGTTTTCTCAACCATGCTTTGTTTTCGAGCTGGTGGTATTTACGATTGAAGCTTGTGGTATATGTTCCTAAGATGCCCCTATGGGTTGAACCTATACCTGCTCTAAAACCCTGTGGACCCAAAAGATTTCACGGGTCATACTTATCTAGTATTGCACCAGGTAAAAACTTTCAACAAGTAATGTCAGTTTTGAAATACGAGAGGTGAATGAAAGGTTATGCGTTGAACAAGTGGGAGTCGACCTTGAACCGTGTGTTCATGTCCATGGACACGATGTGGATCTTATCATTAAAGCTTCTGTTAAATTAATTATTTCCTTTGGTATAAGTTCATCTTATATCTGGGATCTGGCCTTTTGCAATCATGGTTTCGACCATGTTCTCCTTTAAATACCATTTCTCGTGCAAGTTTAAGCACTTGTCTTCTACGGAGTAATACCCCAGTCCAACCTGTACTTTGATTTGTCGTCGAGTATTACCCCCCTGGTATCTCAAGATTATCATGGAACTGCATAACTTCTTACGAGTTCTTCATCTAGTGCTACATTCTCATTGATTCCAATTTTTCGTGGGCTCTGAGTTACTTAACACTCAAAGACATCGATAACTGAATCGAGTCTGCACTGTGATTCAACAACTCTTAGTAATCTTCAATGCTTACGAGTTTGTACTCGATAGTGTCATTCCCAGCTGATTGACTACATCATCATCGTCAGGCTGACTGCTTGACCATTCTACCTATGTCCTTCATCCTCGGGACACAATCCCGACAGTGCTCTAAGCTTACATCAAACCTTCACCATCATATTGTTTGTCTTGAGAGACAACTCTGAATTCTGAGATCGCATCTTATCTATGGTTATAATAACCTTTTGCTTCACCATTCCCTTGGCTTGATGTCATCGTCGAGCGATTGCATCCTCATGGAGCCTCTCGACAAGATTTGTCGTGATCATCATCAACATTTTGACCCCTTCCAAGATATTAATTGAATTCATGATGAGAAGTACCCTCCTTGTCCTTGATGATTTGTGTTATCATCAACCACTTTATTGCCTTCCGTTCAACACAAACTTGTTTGTGTCTCTAGCACCCTATTGCTTTCAAGTTAATGGTCGATATTTCATTCTTAGACTATTGGTTGTTGAATCACCTTTCTAACATTGATCATGCTACCTAAGACCATATTTTGGGTACACTTTTCAACCAATGCTTAATTGTGTATGTTTTCCACGAGCATACATCCTTATATCGCTTGGTCCGACAAATGTTGACTCCTTGTTCACATAAGTGTGGAAATCCATCTTGTGAAAATCTCAATGAATCGTCGTTGAGTTCATCAGCCACCTCTTCATTCTCCCCTTGGTTTTAATGATGAACTCTTGTTTTGGAACTCGCTTCCATAGTATATTTCCCGAGAATCTTACATTGTCGCCTTGTCAATTGTGTTGCACCTTTTCTTCTCAGGCATCCTGAGTCTGAGGCATCCTGGCACCAATCAGATCTGAATCTCGGTCAGATATGATGGTTGGAACATATTTCCAAGAGTTATTACATTGGTCCTGATATATCGGTAAGGTGGGGTCATGCCTATCACACCTGGCCGAAGGACTTGTTGTTATAGATTCCTTTTCAGGAAGGTTATCCCTTCTTCCATGAGGAAATTGTAAGACCTATTCTTCAAGTTATTCCTGATGGATCCTTTGTGTCTCCAGAGTCTGATCTTCACCCGTTGACCATGTCAATGCTATCTCGAAGCATGTCTATGTTACTCCAATTTTCAACAAGAACATTTAAAGCCTAATGTTAAATGTTTCCTGCTCAATGATCCAAACACCGCTGTATGGGGAATGTCCTGAAATTTCTCTCCCCTTACCTAAAGAGTTTTCTACATTATATCCTGTCATCGATATCGTGCTTTGATTGTCCTTGGGAAGGATATACCCTTGAAATATGTGTTTAAACACATTTTCCTTTCCATTGTTCTGTTTAATCGGATAATCATATTTTTCTCTCCATTGTTTGTTTTAACCTTTCTTGTGATCTATATGATCTAAGCAGTAATATTCTCCTGCTTATGTAAACACCTCGTTGTACAATTATGTCAGCAAGACCCTGTTACTATTGTTGATGACATTTCGGTTGCCACCGATGGACGAGAACTTTGCCTATTGGTCCGCCTCGTTTCAACGAGCAGGAAAATCGTTCTCTTCATCCCTCAACCTTGGTACCGATGTTGTTGCCGACATAACTGACAGGTTATTATCTGATGTGCCTTGCTATCATAACCGTGCAAGATGTCACCGCTCTTGTTACTTTTAACCCACATGGTGGGCCCATAACCCACAACTCCACATGATCGAAACCTGACTCTCCTGTACACCCCTTGTTCCCAAAGATACTCCTCGCGCATGTCCTCGTAGGTAATACACGAGCCACCTTCCGAGAAATCGTCAATTTTGGTATCAGACTCAAAACTAATTCTTGTTGCTCTGAACCCCTTTTACGCGATGTTTCAGGCAACAACGATTGTCTATCCGCTTGAAACTTTTTATGGTACCTTCTTTATTTGCTCTCGAGGTGTTTCATTTGTTTGACTCGAGAGATACTCCTATGTTCATTCTTGGGATACCCCCTAGTGGATTTTCCTTTATAACATTCTATCGTTGTAGAGCTACCTCCTTATCCTTTTCGTAAGTACGATGGAGTTCCCGAAAAAAAGATGACGGCATCATCATGATGACCTCAAGCTGAAGTATGAAGACATCAGCGTTATGGATCTACCTCTTCGAGAAGAGCAACTAAGACCGAGAAGAATCGCTAGAATTTCGTAACCTATTCTCCCCCCTTACTCCCCTCTTAAATCTCGGGACGAGATTTCTTGTAGTGGAGGAGATTTGTAACACCCCGGTAGTTAAGCTACAGTAACCACACACAAATGGTGCCATGTCATCGCGATTAACTTTCTAAACCTCACTTTGATCCAAACCGAATTCAAATTCAATTTTTAAAATGAAGTCAAATTATTATTTCTTCAAATGATAAAACAAAAATGTTCGCAGGGTTGCAAAAATTCACTAACTAATTGTCATATAAGAACAAAAGTCTGTGGAAGTAAGTAGATGCTCCAAACCTAAATAAAACAGGGCCAATAGCTCTAGTTTTGGCTTTTTCAAGAATTAACAAAAGGCTAGACATTTTTTTTCAATTGCCCCCAAGCCTAGCGGACAACCCCATAATATTGCAAAGTACTTTTATGACAAGTCTCTCATTTAACAAAGACCATTTAGACTTAAAATATAATGCAATATAGGATTAACGAAAATAGTAAATATATTTCAAAACAAAAAAAAACTAAACTAAACTAATCTACTGGGCTCTTGGCCCATCTAACAAACAACTAGGCCCAGCCCGGCTCCCCTCCTTAACCTAGCCCGCAGCCAGCCTTACCCACTCGACCCCCACTCCTCTCGCTCGATCCCTCTCCATCTCCCTCGCGCCGCCACACACCTAGACCAGAGGCGAGGCGCCTCATACCCCCCCTCGCAATCTCTCCTCTCCCCCCCGCTTCCCCGCACCTCTCCCCTGGCGGGTCACAGCTGTTGTTCGCCGGCAAGGCAACCACCGCCCCTGGTCTTCTCCTCCTCCTTCCGTTCGTCTCCAAGCGCGCCCGAGCCTCCTCGTCAAGCTTCCGGCCAGCGTGACCGCAATAGCCAACAAGCCTGCACCCGCGACGAGCAGAGGAGCTCACACCAGAGCCCTCCTCCTTGCGGCCATGGCGTTCGCCGTGGCTGCAGGGCGCCCCTCCACCGGGTCCCCCTCGCCCAAGCCATCGACACCGCCACTGCCGCGCCACTGCTACATCGCCATCCCCGGCCTTGCCAAGACCTTCCCGAAGCCCGCTGTGAGCACCACGACCGATTCCCTCTCATCCCTCCGATTTCGACCCGTAGACTGCCAACCACACCTTCCCGAGGTCGTGCCCGGTGCTCTCGTGCGCGAGCGCTTGCCCCTGGGCCGCGGCCAGACGCACCGCCCATCGCGCCCCGAGTAGGCCGCGGCCCGCGCGAGGCCTCGCCCCTTCCCGCTCGCGTCACTGCACTTCTGTCGCCGCGCCTCCTGCTTTGGCCGCGCGGTACCCGCCGTCATCCGCTAGGACGCTCTCCTGCTGCGGCTGCTGCCATACTGCTTCCGCCGCTGACTGCTGCTGCCTGGTTACTTCCCTGCTCCCACCGGTGCTCCCCTTCGCTGGCCTCCAGCGCCCTGAGCCCGGCGCGCTCGTGTACAGAGCCAGAGGCCGGCTGGCTCTCTATATTAGGGGCCAGTCCTGTTAGATTTGTTAGAGATAGGTTAGATGTTAATTAGTGTATTAGGATTAGTCTAATACATCACTGACAAGTGGACTCACTATTAGTTTAAAGAAAACAAGTTTAAAATAAAAGTCTAAGCCAATGACATGTGGGGCCCGGCCCCAGAACGTTCAAAAAAAGAATAATAATAATAATAAGATTAATTAATTAATTAAAAAATTAATTAACTTTATTTAATTTCGATTAATTAACGTAATTAACTAATTAACCTAATTAACTACTGTTAATTAACAGATCAGTCAATGACAGTAGGGACCCACTGGTCAATTTGACCAGTCAACGGTCAATGCTGACTGGACTGTTGACTGGTCCCACCAGTCAGCCTCTGCTGACTGGGCAGTTGACCAAGTCAACCAGCCCTACAGGTCAGCCACACAAGCCCTTCTGTGGGTACACTACTGTGTACCCGTAGCAATTTAACATTTAATTTTTGAATTAAAACAATTTAAAAAATTATTTAAAACTTTGAAAAATTATATAAAATAAACCGTAATTCGGATGGAAAAACTTTGTACATGAAAGTTGCTCAGAACGACGAGAAGAATTCGGATTCGCAGCCCGTTCGTCCGCCACGCGTCCCTAGCATAGTGAACCTACAACATTTCACCTCTGGTTCATCTGTCCGAAAACGCGAAACACCGGGATTACTTTCCCGGATGTTTTCCCCCTTCACCAGGTACCACCTCGTACCGCGTTAGGGCACACCTAGCATCACGCTTTGTTATGTCATGCATCGTCATGCATTTGTTTGCAATATATTTATTTTTTCTTCCCCTCTTCTCTCGCTAGACACCGAGACCGACGCCGCTGCTACCCAGTACGACTACGGTGTTGACGACCCCTCTCTCTTGCCACAGCAACCAGGCAAGCCCCCCCCCCTTTGATCACCAGATATCGCCTACTCTTCTCTCTACTGCTTGCATTAGAGTAGTGTAACATGTTACTGCTTTCCGTTAATCCTATTCTGATGCATAGCCTGTCCTCGCCACTACTGTTGATACCCTTACCTGCAATCCTAATGCTTAGTATAGGATGCTAGTTTATCATCTGTGGCCCTACATCCTTGTCCGTCTGCCATGCTATACTATCGGGCCGTGATCACTCGGGAGTTGATCACGGGTATATACTATATACTTTATACATGATACATGTGGTGACTAAAGACGGGTCGGCTTGAGGAGCACCCGCGAGTGGATCTTTGAGGCGGAGCGACAGGGCAGGTTCCGACCACCTAGGAGAGAGGTGGGCCTCGCCCTGGTCGACGTTCGCGGATACTTAACACGCTTAACGAGATCTGGGTATTTGATCTGAGTCTGGCCATTTGGTCTATACGCACTAACCATCTACGCGGGAGTAGTTATGGGTATCCCGGCGTCGTGGTATCAGCCGAAGCCTTCGTGACGTCAGCGACTGAGTGGCGCGTGCCGGATTGAACTGGAACGCCACTAGGCTAGGTCTGCTTTCGGCCGCGTACGCAACGTGCAGGTGTGCTAAGGGCGATGGGCCCAGACCCCTGTGCGCATAGGTTTAGACCGGCGTGCTGACCTCTCTGTTGTGCCTAGGTGGGGCTGCGACGTGTTGATCTTCCGAGGCCGGGCATGACCCAAGAAAGTGTGTCCGGCCAAATGGGATCGAGCATGTTGGGGTATGTGGTGCACCCCTACAGGGAAGTTAATCTATTCGAATAGCCGTGATCTTCGGTAATAGGACGACTTGGAGTTGTACCTTGACCTTATGACAACTAGAACCAGATACTTAATAAAACACACCCTTCCAAGTGCCAGATACAACCGGTGATCGCTCTCTCACAAGGCGACGAGGGGAGGATCATCGGTTAGGATTATGCTATGCGATGCTACTTGGAGGACTTCAGTCTACTCTCTTCTACATGTTGCAAGACGGAGGCTGCCAGAAGCGTAGTCTTCGAAAGGATTAGTTATCCCCCTCTTATTCTGGCATTCTGCAGTTCAGTCCACATATGATACCCTTACTCCATTTGATACCCATGCATATGTAGTGTAGCTCCTTGCTTGCAAGTACTTTGGATGAGTACTCACGGTTGCTTTCTCCCCCTTTTCCCCCTTTCCTTTCATTCTGGTTGTCGCAACCAGATGCTGGAGTCCAGGAGCCAGACGCCACCGTCGACGACGACTCCTACTACACCGGAGGTGCCTACTAGTACGTGCTGCCCGCTGACGACGACCAGGAGTAGTTTAGGAGGATCCCAGGCAGGAGGCCTGCGCCTCTTTCGATCTGTATCCCAGTTTGTGCTAGCCTTCTTAAGGCAAACTTGTTTAACTTATGTCTGTACTCAGATATTGTTGCTTCCGCTGACTCGTCTATGATCGAGCTCTTGTATTCGAGCCTTCGAGGCCCCTGGCTTGTAATATGATGCTTCTATGGCTTATTTTATTTGTAGAGTTGTGTTGTGATATCTACCCGTGAGTCCTTGATCTTGATCGTACACATTTGCGTGCATGATTAGTGTACGGTCAAATCGGGGGCGTCACACAGGGGCTCATTGCACGGGCTCCCTGCTACTAGAAGTTGTATTCGGCTTCCCCGACAACTTCCGTAGCGAAAATTTAACCTTCCACATTGCTCCGTTCCAAAGTGGCCATCAAGCACTACTTGGACATGAAGCTTTCGCTCGCTTTAACGCAATACCACATTACGCTTCCCTCACGCTTAAGATGCCCGGTCCACGTGGCATCATTACAGTAAATGGAAATATTGAGCGATCCCACACTAAAATGGCCTCACCAACTAAAGCATTCGATAGGTCGTCAAGACCACAGACACGGTTAGACGAGTCCGGCGCAGCTATATGTAATTCATACAGGTTTGATGACCACACCCCTATTACAAATACAAGGGGCTCAACGCGCGCAGACAAGTGGCAATTTTTACTCATCTTGAACTATACATGGTTTCTTTAAACCTACTTTTTTGCACGACAACTTTTCACCTAAGTTCCTCTCTTTTATAGATGACCATCATGCTACACCCGTCCATAATACAGCACAACAGAGACACAGGCGCAGACGTGCAGCAGGGACCCGTTCAAAGGATTCTTTTTAGATTAAGACCCTGCGTCAACCTTTTTTACTGTCTCTTGTTGATACACATCCCTCGGATTCTCAGTACAATTGAGAAGGATGCTGACGTCTTGGCATGTGGCCATGCCAGAACAATGCACGTACCTGGACACTAGGGACTTCTTACAAAGGGCACTGTTTAGGCCTAGTTCACACCATAAAAGACTGAATACCTTAGGGAGTGTTCGGTGTCGCGAGTTTGGCCTTATATGCATCAGCTCCGAATCATGTCTTTGGTCAAATGTTGGGTTTGCCCGGCTCCTGTGTTTTGCTGCATTATGTTCCGCTCTATCGGCTAAGGCGGCACCAGGAGAACTACTGCGATTGTGCCCTGGTTCATCCGGACGAGCACCTCAGTAGAGAAAGCCGAAAACTGACTGTCATGATATAGCGCGAGACTGGTGAACCACTCGATGACCTATCAGAATCTTAGAATTCCTCCACCTTAACGAAGGGCCGTTTCCCGGCCAGGCATGTACGCACCCCAAACTCGGGTGAGTGTGGAGCCACCAGGGGCTATATAGTAGCCCCACTGTCAAACTCCTATGGCCAAGTGAAAGTGTTAAAGCATTATAGTCTGGTTGCCTAGTTCGCTACGCTATCACCTCCTTATTAGGACCAAGACGTTGGATTAACTGTGAATACACGTCTTCTGCGAACACCCCCGCATTCTATGTGTAGGGGCTGAAGCCGGCGATTGCAATCTTTCAGGTTATATGCATGTATACATAAACGGCCGCACATGAGGCATCACAATACTTTCGGGCACAAGTATAAATACAGCCTTGATAAATTCAATAAAACATTGTTTTTACAATGGGAATACATGTTACTCAAACATAATATTCTTCGAGCACTAGGCCTCTATCAAACGAGCACCCTCAAGAACTTCTTCAAAATAGTGCTTGGCAGCCACTCGGCCTATGGCCGAACCCTGCGCCGCAAGAGTGGTAGCATCCATCTCCGCCCAGTATGCTTTGACACGGGCAAGGGCCATCCGCGAGCCTTCTATACACGCCGACCTCTTCATTGCATTGATGTGCGACACCGCAGAACTGCTGCACTATGCTGAAATAGCTGTTCGGCTTCGGCTTTTCCGGCCACAGATGATCTACGACGGACCTCATGGCAAGTCCGGACAATCTATTGAGTTCGGCCCATTTGGAAAGCTGATCAGTTAGTGGAAGTGGACGCTCTGGAATGTTAAACTGCGACCAGAATAGCTTGTCCATTTCACGATCTGTTTGATCTCGGAAGTATTCGGCCACATCGACAGCGCTCGCCGCCAAGTCCATATATGCGTCTACCGAACTCCACAGCCGATCCAGAGGGGCATACCGCGGATCTCCAAAATTCCTTCGCAGCATAAAGGGCTTCCCAGCCGCAATATCCCCAGCTTCACGCAGTTCCTCCTTCTTCGCTCTCATGGCAGAGCGGGTGTCCTTGGTCGCCATTATGGCCTTTTTAAGGTCCGTTTCCTTCGCTCGGTTTTCTTCTTCAAGGAATTGGCAATAGTCAGCAGTGTCTTTTAACTTTACGACCATCTTGGCCATCTTCTCTTTGCTCTCACAATGTGCGGCCTTCTCGGCTCTTAACTCTTCGGCCGCCTTCAGAGCAGCCGCATTACTACTCCTTGCTTGTTCTTTGGCTCGGGCAAGTTCCGTCCGAAGGGTTTCCACGGTGGCAGCTCCATCTGCATTCACAAAATATTAAAGATGCTAGCATCATGCTGCTATTACTATGTGACATTCACCAGAAAATATCACTTACCCTGTGCCTCGTCAAGCCTCTTGTTAACAGCTCGATGTCGGCATCCGCCACATCCAGTTGCCGCTTTAGTTCGGCAAACTCATGAGTCCGTCTAGCCACCGGAGCTTCCACTACCTGCACATTAAAGCGGTATGGTTATTACTTGGAACTACGATCCTCTGCTTGCCGCCGTTCTCGGCGACAACCAGAGTCTCAGGGGCTACTACCTACACAGGGCACACCTAAAAATGTGGAGTACTATCACAAATGTATATCATTTTACGTACCTCAAAACCCGTTAGTAGACTCATAAAGGCGTCATGCAACCCGCTTTCGGCAGACGAAATCCTTTCCATCACCGTGCCCATCAACATATGGTGTTCTTCCGAGATGGTCGCTCGCTTCAGCAGATCCCTCAGTGCGTCCGACCGCATACCAGACGGCGCCAGACTCTTTTGTTTGCCCTCTTCAAGGGCCGGATACTAGGGACTTCGGGTGACCATAGGATTATCTTCTGGCCTCACCGGACCCGGGGAGGCCCTCCGCGACGACACCTCAAGGTCGCCTGCTTCTTGAGCGGGGGAGTCCGGGGGAGGCGTTTCGCTCTCCATCATCTCCGGAAGAAGATCCCCTGAAGACGAGCTCTGTTGAGAAGGGCTAAGATCCGAACTGCAAGATAAACGCTTCGGTTATTTTCCTCGGAAGTAAGGTATAATATCTTCACTATTAAGCATTTTTATCACTTAAGGCTCGTTAGAGGGCTGATCCCCGCGCGGACTTTGTGCGGCAAGAGCACCCTCCGAGGCAGGACCCTCTGGTGGAGACTTCTTCTCCCGTTTGGAAGCCTTAGTTTCCGGCTCTTCAGAGGCAATCCTCTTCCTTCCCCGGAGCGAGAGAATGTCAGATTCTTCCCCATGGTTATCCTCCTTCACGGAGGCACTTATTCCCTCGGTTGTAATTGGTAGCGGTGGGGGCCCGCTTTCGCCCTCATTATTCCCCCCTTTATCTTCCTTTGAGGGCACCGGGCAAGGAGCTAGCTCGAGCATCTTTTCCAGTACCGGATTGTCCAAACCCTCAGGAAGGTGGGCCGAACACCGAATCATCTTCACCTTTGTTAGCCAGTCCTGGTCCAAGAGCGATTTCTCGGAATGATGTCATGATAAATGAAAGTCGGTGTGTTCGGCTAGAGGATTACTTACTTGGTCGGCGGTGCGGTTGCTGCTCAGGCCCACGTCCTCGGTAGTATCCAGACACTCTATTTGGGGTCCGAAGAATGATTTATACATCTCCTCGTGCGTTAGGCCAAGGAAATTCTGAATAGTGCACGGTCCTTCTGGGTTGAACTCCAACATGCAGAGGGACCGGCGTTTGCAAGGCTGGACTCGACGAACCAGCATGACTTGCATTACCATAACCAGACTGAAATCTCCTTCAAAGAAATCTTGAATGCGGCTTTGTAGTATAGGCACGTCCTTGGCTGGACCCCAGCTCAGCCCTCTGCTAATCCATGACATCAGTTGTGGTGGAGGGCCCGAGCGGAAAGCAGGGGCAGCCACCCACTTGGCACTTCTGGGAGCTATGATGTAAAACCACTCCCGTTGCCATAATCCGGACACCTCTAGAAAGGAACCCTTTGGCCATGGAGCTCCAGCAATCTTGCTTATTAATGCGCCTCCGCACGCTACATGCTGCCCCTCGACCATCTTCGGCTTCACGTCAAAGGTCTTGAGCCACAGGCTGAAGTGAGGGGTAATGCGGAGGAAGGCCTCACATACGACAATAAATGCCGAGATGTGGAGAAAGGAGTCCGGGGCTAGATCGTGGAAATCAAGCCCGTAATAGAACATCAAACCCCTAACGAAGGGATCCAGAGTGAGGCCTAGACCTCGGAGGAAGTGGGAGATGAACACAACGTTCTTATTGGGTTCGGGAGTAGGGACGACCTGCCCTCGGGCAGGCAGCCGATGCGAAACCTCGGCGGTCAGGTATCTGGCCTCCCTCAACTTCTTCATATCCTCTTCCATAACGGAGGAGGGTATCCACCGGCCTTGAAGGTTAGATCCAGACATGATTGAAGGTCCGAAGCACCTGACCTGGGCTTTGGGTGTTAGAACTCGAGGCGGGGGAAGGATTCGATTGAGCACGGGAGGGAAAAAAGTAAAAGCCTTGTCCCTTTATAAAGAGGAAGAGGGTGAATATCAAGCATCCTCCTAGTGGCCGTTTGGGACTTGCCTAAAATCTAGGAGTCCTAGGCATGGTTGGGTTACCCATGACCGTATTAATGAGAATCCCGTAATTAGGGGAACATGATCTCTGCTTTGACAAGACGTGTCAAGAAACCGCCTCGCGTTATGTGCGGAGCTGGTTGAAGAAAAACGGTTCGAATGAATCACCGAGACATGGCCTGATGTCATGTTGCCAAAGCGTGTCAGCAGATTAAGATTTGTGGAAATATTATTCTCTCTACGGTGGTATGTGGAATTCATTTTGCAGGGTTGGACACTATCCTGGTATTCAAACTCTTCTGTGATGTGTTCGGAGGAGGAACCCGCCTTGCAATGCCGAAGACAACACTGCGCGCCAGACTCATCGTCATTGAAGCGTGGTTCATGGGCTACCGAGGGAGTCCTGGATTAGGGGATCTCCAGATAGCCGGACTATATCCTTTGGCCGGATTGTTGGACTATGAAGATACGAGACTGAAGACTTCGTCTCGTGTCCGGATGGGACTCTACTTGGCGTGGAAGGCAAGCTAGGCAGTACGGATATGGATATCTCCTTTGTAACCGACCTTGTGTAACCCTAACCCTCTCCGGTGTATATATAAACCGGAGGGTTTTAGTCCGTAGGACAACATACAATCATACCATAGGCTAGCTTCTAGGGTTTAGCCTCTCCGATATCGTGGTAGATCAACTCTTGTAATACCTATATCATCAAGAATAAATCAAGCAGGACGTAGGGTTTTACCTCCATCAAGAGGGCCCGTACCTGGGTAAAACATCGTGTCCCCTGCCTCCTATTACCATCCGCCTTAGACGCACAGTTCGGGACCCCCTACCCAAGATCCGCCGGTTTTGACACCGACATGTATCAAGACCTCGTGCAATTGTCTGACATCTATAGAGGTGTGACTGAAATCAAGGTGATCGCTGGAGACATGACCCTATTCTGGAAAGATGACTAGATGAGTGGCCCACTACAGGAAAGATTCGCCGAGCATTTTCGTTTGCTAGGGAGCCTGGCGTGCCTGTTAGGCAGTTGCTATCCGCTGATAGACTCGGTGAGGTGTTTCACCTGTTGCTCTCATTGGAGGTGCGTTAAGAGGTGAGAGAGTTGCAACAAGCAACTTCTGATGTTTCCCTCAATATTGGCAAGGACTCCTGGATCTATCTATGGGGTGGAAAGGGATTTAAGGTACCTAAATATTATGAACATTGCTTTAGTCAGATGTAGGTGGACGAGGACTTTTGCTGGATATGGAAATCAAAATGTACAATGCAATGGAAAGTGTTCCTGTGGCTCTTATTGTTGATCGCCTTAACACCAGGAATATGCCGCGGAGGAGGCACTACAAAATTCAAAATGATGACTATTCCTGCTTGTTGTGCTAGAACCCACCGGAAGAGGATGTTGCACACCTCTTCTTGAACTCCCTTTGAGTCGACATTGCTGGGCCTTGTTGGGGATCGATTTGGCCAACCGATGATTGCAGGTTGCGCCTAATGCATGTTGACAGGGCGGCGTGGGATCAACCTATGTTCATTGAAGTGTTTATGGTGGACGCATGGGGGATTTGGGAGGAAGGGAACGATAAACACTTCCATGGGATTTAGCCGTCGGTGTACTCATGGAAGGCAAGGTTCAAGAAGGACTTTGCTATGCTGGTCCGTAGGTCCAAACAGGAGCTTGGACCCTTCATTCTATCTTTGGCAGCCTCCTTGTAATTTTACTACTTTTGTTTGGTTCATACTCACCCCATCCCTTCTCACTCCTCATGTAATTATATACGTACTGGACTGTCTGACATGCTAACTATCTAATAGAAAGTCAGTGGGAGCCTTTCCCACTATCATCAGTTCTCGAAAAAATTCCTAGGGATATTATTGGTGAGTTGCACACCCAAGAAGCAAAACTTTGTATCTCTCTCAACCGCCAAAGCTGAGTACACTGCCGCCGCAATTTGTTGTGCACAATTATTATGGATGAGCAATTTTAAATGGATTATGATGTCAAATATGACAAAATGCCTCTTTTATGTGATAATGAAAGTGCAATCAAGATCGCTGACAATCCCATGCAACATAGCTGAGCCAAGCGTATTGATATTTATCATCCTTTTCTTCGGGATCATGTGACACAATAAGATATCAAAATATTCCATTTTGGCATAGAGAAGCAACTTGACGAGATATTCACGAAGCCACTTGATGAATCAAGATTTCTTAAGTTAAGGCATGAATTAAATATCAAGGACATGCGTAACTTGGGTTGACGATCTTGCAAATAGACACAAGCTCAACTAGTATCTAGTTTACATGTAGGCACATAAGTAGTGGAGTGTAGTGAAATGCATGACCTATCATATCCCTACTTGTGGATAAATTGAATTTATCTTTCACATTTGGCATTTAACATGGAACTTGTGCTTCAAAGGTGAGTAGTGCTCTTATAGGCCCAAGGTTCATGGATACTTCTCCAACGTATCTATAATTAATGAAGTATTCATGCCATGTTTACAACAATTCTATATGGTTTTGGTATTATTTCAATGGAACTAACCCGGACTGACGCTGTTTTCAGCAGAACTACCGTGGTGTTGTTTTTTGCGTAGAAATCAAAGTTCTCCAAATGCAGCAAAACTTCTTGACATTTTTTGAACAAAAGAGGCACTAGAAGCTTCATAGGAGGAACAGAAGGGGAAGGAGGTGGCCACTAGGCACCAGGGAGCACCACCCCCCTCTGGCACGCGCTGGTGGGTAGAGGGACCTCCGAAGTCCATCTCAGTGTGAGACGGATGCCAAAAAATCCTATAAATACATAAACCTCCAAAAATAACCCTAGATGAGAAGTTCTGCTACCGCAAGCCTCGGTATCAGTGAAAACTCAATCGGGAGCCCATTCTGGCCATCTTCATCATCCCGGCGGGCACCATGATGAGGAGGGAGTAGTCCACCCTCGGGGATGAGGGTTTGTACTAGTAGCTATGTGTTTGATCTCTCTCTTGCTCTCTCGTGTTCTTAATTTGGCACGATCTTGATGTACCACGAGCTTTGTTAATATAGTTGGATCATATGGTTTTTCCCCTCTCTATCTTGTTGCGATGAATTGAGTTATTACCTTCGAGGTTTCACTATTATCACATAGAATACTTGTTGGATTTGAGTACACTTGATGTATGTCTTGCATATAAATACCTGTGGTGACAATGGGGTATTATATTGATTCACTTGATGTATGTTTTGGCACTCAACTCACATATTCCCGAGGTAACATTGGGTTAATCTATGCATAGGGGTTGATGGACATTTTCGTCCTACTTTCTTTGATAGAAATTTTAGGGCACTCTTTGAAGTTCTTTGTGTTGCATTGAATATTATGTTGAAGTTGTTTGATGCATATCGTGTGATCAACTCACGGATACTTGTGGTGACATTGGAGTATCTAGGTGACATTAGCGTTGGTTGATGTGTATCATATGGTTTTATTTTAGTATGAACTCTTGGGCTGTTTGTGACACGTTTAGGAGTAGCTCAATAGATTGATTGGAAAGGATACCTTTGAGGTGGTTTCGTATCCTACAAACAATTTCTTCTTATGTTCTCCGCTAGATAAGAACTTTGGAGTGACTCTTTGTCTCACGCTGAGGGATTTCCATATGATTCAATTATGTTAGCATTGTAGAGAGATTTCAATAGCGAAAGTATGAACCCCAGGCCTTGTTTTCAAGCATTGCAACACTGTTTGTGCTCCGTTTTACAAAAACCTATATCTACTATCCATACTACACTTGTATCACCACCTCTTCGCTGAATTAGTGCACATATACAATTTTCTATTGTATTGGGTGTGTTGGGGACACAAGAGATTTCTTGTATTTGGTTGTAGGATTGTTTTAGAGAGAACATTGAAATGTCTCCAACGTATCTATAATTTATGAAGTATTCATGCCATGTTTAAAACAATTCTATATGGTTTTGGCATGATTTGGATGGAACTAACCTGGACTAACGCTGTTTTCAATAGAACTACTATGGTGTTGTTTTTCGTGCAGAAATGAAAGTTCTCCAAATGAGCTGAAACTTTTTGACGATTATTTTGGAACAAAAGAGCCCCTGAAGCTTCGTGGGAGGGCCAGAAGAGATACGAGGAGGGTGAGGGAGTCCTGGATTAGGGGGTGTTCGGGTAGCCAGACAATACCTTCAGCCGGACTCCAGGACTATGAAGATGCAAGATTGAAGACTTCGTCCCATGTCCGGATGGGACTTTCCTTGGCGTGGAAGGCAAGCTTGGCGATGCGATATTCAAAGATCTCCTACCATTGTAACCGACTCTGTGTAACCCTAACCCTATCCGGTGTCTATATAAACCGGAGGGTTGTAGTCCGTAGGACAGAATCAACTCCGTACACAACAATCATACCATAGGCTAGCTTCTAGGGTTTAGCCTCCTTGATCTCGTGGTAGATCTACTCTTGTACTGCCCATATCATCAATATTAATCAAGCAAGAGTAGGGTTTTACCTCCATCGAGAGGGCCCGAACCTGGGTAAAACAAAGTGTCCCCTGTCTCCTGTTACCATCTGGCCTAGACGCACAGTTCGGGACCCCCTACCCGAGATCCGCCGGTTTTGACACCGACATTGGTGCTTTCATTGAGAGTTCCTCTGTGTCGTCGCCTTTAGGCCCGATGGCTCCTTCGATCTTCAACAACGATGCGGTCCAGGGTGAGACATTTCTCCCCGGACAGATCTTCATCTTCGGCGGCTTCGCACTGCGGGCCAATTCGCTTGGCCACCTTGAGCAGATAGAAAGCTACGCCCTGGCCATCAGGTCAGGTTTGGAAGCCTAAACTACACAGCCGACATCCGCGGAGACTTGATCTTCGATGGATTCGAGCCACACCCAAGCGTGCCGCACTGTCTCGATGGGCATGATATAGCTCTGCCGCCGAATAGCGCCTTGGAGGCCGCACACGCATCGGTTTCGACCATTGATTCAGAACCTACTGCGCCGATTGAGGATCAGCGGTTGGACGCTACCTCAGGGGCTGCAATCTCAGAGGCGATCGAGCTGAACTCCAGCCCCACACTCCGCATGGCCCGTGACTCCGAGGAGCCGGATTCCTCTCCGAACTCCGAGCCCCCCGCGCCCCTGCCAATCGAATCCGATTGGGCGCCGGTAATGGAGTTCACCGCAACGGACATCTTTCACCATTCGCCTTTTGGCGACATCCTGAATTCTCTTAAGTCTCTCTCTTTATCAGGAGAGCCCTGGCCGGTCTACGGTCAGCAAGGGTGGGATACGGACGGTGAGGAAATTCAAAACCCACCCACCACCCACTTTGTAGCCACCGTCGACGATTTCACCGACATACTTGACTTCGGCTCCGAAGACATCGACGGCATGGACGACGATATAGGAGACGAACAGGAACCAGCACCTGTAGGGCGCTGGAAGGCCACCTCGTCATATGAAATATACATGGTGGATACTCCAAAAGATGGAGATGGAGATGGCGATGGAACAATGGGGGACGCCCCCCTCAAGAAACAGCCAAAGCGCCAGCGTCAACGGCGCCACTCTAAATCCCGCCAAAGCAAAAACGGTGATTCCGGCACGGGAGATAATACTACCCCAGACAGCGCCGAAGAACACCCACCTCAGCAAGATTCGGCACAAGAAGATGGAGAAGCCAACCCTCATGAGAAAGCGGCAGACCGAGAGGTCGAGGATGATAACTATACGCCTCCCTCCGAAGACGAGGCAAGCTTCGATGATGACGAATTCGTCATACCATCAGACCCTGCCGAACAAGAGCGTTTTAAACGTAGGCTTTTAGCCATGGCAAGCAGCCTCAAGAAAAAGCAGCAACAGCTTAGAGCTGCCCAAGATTTGCTAGCTGACAGATGGACTGAAGTCCTTGCGGCCGAAGAGTATGAACTCGAACGCCCCTCCAAGAGTTACCCAAAGTGCAGGCCGCTACCCCGATCAAAGGAGGAAGCACCTACATCACCAGCGCATGACATGGCAGACCGACCACCCCATGGCCGTGACAGAGAGGCCTCTCAGCCCTCCACCCAAGCCATGCCCCGACGCCGCACAACTAAGGCACGGGAAAATGCGCCCGACCTGTGAGACATACTGGAGGATAAGGCAAGACAGACAAGATCGATCTACGGATCGCGCAGGCGCCCTACGGCATGTGACAATGATCTTCACTCCGGATACAACAAATCCGGCCGGGCCGAACACAACAGACATAGCTCTTCCGAGCTGCGTCGTGATATAGCCCAGTACAGAGGCGCCGCACACCCGCTATGCTTCACGAATGAAGTAATGGATCATAAAATCCCAGAGGGCTTCAAATCTGTAAACATCGAATCATACGATGGCACCACAGACCCGGCGGTATGGATTGAGGACTATCTCCTTCACATCCACATGGCACGCGGCGATGATCTACACGCCATCAAGTACCTCCCGCTCAAACTTAAAGGACCGGCCCGACATTGGCTTAACAGCTTTCCAGCAGACTCAATTAGTTCTTGGGAGGACCTGGAAGCCGCATTCCTCGATAACTTCCAGGGCACTTACGTGCGGCCGCCGGATGCCGACGACTTAAGCCACATAATTCAGCAGCCAGAAGAATCAGCCAGACAATTCTGGACACGGTTCCTAACAAAGAAAAACCAGATAGTCGACTGTCCGGACGCAGAGGCCCTAGCAGCCTTCAAGCATAACATCCGCGACGAGTGGCTTGCCCGACACCTGGGATAGGAAAAGCCAAAATCCATGGCAGCCCTCACGACACTCATGACCCGCTTTTGCGTGGGAGAAGACAGCTGCTAGCTCGCAGCAACAACTTATCAAAGAACCTTGGTAATTCGGATACCAAGGACAAAAGTGGCAGGACACGTCGGAACAAACAAAAATGCCGCGTTAACAGCGACAGCAATGAAGACACGACAGTCAATGCCGGATTCAGAGGCTACAAATCCGGTCAGCGGAAAAAACCATTCAAAAAGAATACTCAGGGCCCGTCCAGTTTGGACCGAATACTCGATCGCTTGTGCGAGATACATGGCACCCCTGAAAAGCCAGCTAATCACACTAACAGGGATTGTTGGGTGTTCAAGCAGGCAGGCAAATTAAGAGCTAAAAACAGAGACAAGGGGCTGCACAGCGACGACGAGGAGCCCAAGCTGCCGAACAACAATGGATAGAAGGGTTTTCTGTAACGCCCTCGATGCGGCTATATCTCCCACGTGTCGAAGCACGACTTAGAGGCATAACCGCATTGAAAGCAATGTCGCAAGTGAGGTAATCTTCACACAACCCATGTAATACAATAAGGGAAAAGAGATACATAGTTGGCTTACAATCTCCACTTCACGCAATTACATGAATAAAACATTACATCATCCAAATACACTCAAGGTCCGACTACGGAAACAAAATAAAAGAAGAACCCCAAATGCGACAAGGTCCCCGATCGACCCCAACTGGGCTCCACTACTGATCAACTAGAACGAAATGACACAAAGGACAAGATCTTCATCGAGCTCCTCCTTGAGCTTGGTTGCGTCACCTGCTCGGTAACATCGGCACCTGCAAACTGGTTTTGGAAGTATCTGTGAGCCACGGGGACTCAGCAATCTCGCACCCTTGTGATCAAGACTATTTAAGCTTATAGGGAGGGTAAAAGGTATGAGGTGGAGCTGCAGCAAGCGACTAGCATATATGGTGGCTAACATACGCAAATGAGAGCGAGAAGAGAAGGCAAAGCACGATCGAACAACTATGATCAAGAAGTGATCCTAGAACAACCTACGTCAAACATAACTCCAACACCGTGTTCACTTCCCGGACTCCGCCGGAAAGAGACCATCACGGTTACGCATGCGGTTGATGCATTTTAATTAAGGTCAACTTCAGGTTTTCTACAACCGGACGTTAACAAATTCCCATCTGCCCATAACCGCGGTCACGGCTTTCGGAAGTTCAAATCCCTGCAGGGGTGTTCCAACTTAGCCCATGACAAGCTCTCACGGTCAACGAAGGATATTCCTTCTAGCGAGAAGACCCGATCAGACTCGGAATCCTGGTTACAAGACATTTCGACAATGGTAAAACAAGTCCAGCAAGACCACCCGCTGTGCCGACAAATCCTGATAGGAGCTGCACATATCTCGTTCTCAGGGCACACCAGATAAGCTAAGCGTACAGAAGCCAACGTAACTCAAGTTGCCAAGGGATTGCCCTGCACGGTGCTCTGGGTTGGACCAACACTCAGAGGAGCACTGGCCCGGGGGTTTAAATAAAGATGACCCTTGAGTCTGCAGAACCCAAGGGAAAGAAAAGGCTAGGTGGCGAATGGTAAAACCAATGTTGGGCCATGCTGGAGGAGTTTTATTCAAGGCGAACTGTCAAGGGGTTCCCATTATAACCCAACCGCGTAAGGAACGCAAAATCCGGAAACATAACACCGATATGACGGAAACTAGGGCGGCAAGAGTGGAACAAAACACCAGGCATAAGGCCAAGCCTTCCACCCTTTACCAAGTATATAGGTGCATTAATTAAATAAGAGATATTGTGATATCCCAACAAGTAAACATGTCCCAACAAGGAACAACATCTCCATGTTCCAACAAGGAACAAACTTCAATCTTCACCTGCAACTAACAGCGCTATAAGAGGGAGTGAGCAAAGCGGTAACATAGCCAAACAACGGTTTGCTAGGACAAGGTGGGTTAGAGGCTTGGTTCAACAATATGGGAGGCATGACAAGCAAGTGGTAGGCATCGTAGCATAGGCATAGCAAAAGAGCGAGCATCTAGCAAGCAAAGATAGAAGTTATTTCGAGGGTATGATCATCTTGCCTGAAATCCCGCAAGGAAGAAGAACGAGTCCATGAAGAAGATAAACGGACGTAGTCGAACAGATCCTCACACACGACGTTATCGAAACCAACACGAAGAAGCAACACTGGAAAGAAGCAAACAACATAGTAAACAACCAACACTTCAACATGGCATGATGCACAATCGAGTATGATGCATGTCCGGTTTAATGAGCCATGGCATGGCAAAGTGCATAAACAATCCTACAAATTAAGTGGAGCTCAATATGCAACGAGTTGCATGTTGATGAAACACCACGTGACTTATTTAGTTCTCTCTCGTTTAGGTACTCAACAAAATTAAATGTTGTTTAGCATGGCCAGAGGTGAAGCACAACAAAACTACCTATCTAGGCAAGTTTAAATGATGCCGGAAACAAAGGACAACAATTCTGGTAAAACCCCATATGTATATTTTAAGGTTTGGTACTGTTCTGCCCTAAACACAATTTTAGAGTTGTTAAACATGCAAAGCGATGCCACCATGTTAAACTAGGCAAAATTCTACCCCATTTACATATAAAGTTTATTAAATTCTGAGTTACGGTTATTTAGTTATGATTTAAATCATTTTAACATGGCATAGGAGCAAATTAAAGCAAACATCATTTTAAACATTTTAACATGGCAAGAAAGTGGCATATTATTAATCTAAACATAATTTTAAGCAAGTTTCATATATAAATTATTTTAAACTGATGCATGGTTGAGAAGTTATTAAATGCATGAAGTTTAGGGGCTAATCTGCAAAACATGTCTTCTCTGGAATAATAACTAAATCGCAGAACTGAAAAAAAAACAGATATCGGGCCGAATCCGGCTAGCCCAATAGAGGAAAAGCTAGGGTGCTGCTCACATTGAGCCTTGAGGCCTGTGCGTGGCTGGGGCGAAGAGGGAGCTGGGCCTTGGCCTGCTCTAGCGGCGCGCTGGGCCGGAGTAGAGGAGGTCCAAGCGACGATGCAGGGGAGTGCGTGGTCAACGAAGGAACGTGGGCTTCAGATCGTGGCGCTCGTCTCCCTCGAAAAGAAAACGCAGCAGCACGACCGGTCAAGAGGTACGACGACGTGCAAGACTCCGGCGACGAGGACTTGGCGGCGATGTGGGGAAGGGAAAACGGCAGGACTACGGCGCGGCAGGGAGCTCGGCGGGGTGCAGAATCTTGGCGGACGACGCCGAGCGGCGCTAGGCATTCGGATCCACGGCATCGAGGCGGGTCGGCGAGGAGGTGCTGCAAGGAGGTCTCGGGCGCCATGGCAGATCGGGAGGAGGCGGCTGTTCCTGCAGCGATGAAGTACCGAGAGAGAGGGAGATCGCGTGAGGGAGAGAAGAGAATAGAAAAAACAAGAGGAGGCAGATAGTAGAAGAGGAAGGCGGCCCTGCTGGCTACGATCGGCGCAGACGAGAAGGTAGGGCCTCGGGCGCGGGGCTCCAGGGGAGGCGCGGGGTAGCTGCGGGCTTCCAGATCAGCCACGAGGAGGACGGCGTACGGGGACAAGCGAGGCTCTCGGGCGGAGGCGGTGATGGCCTCAATCCGAATGAGATCGAGAGGAGCGGATCACTGGTTAGATGTTGATTGGTGGGGATGGATCCCGAGGGGAAAATGGTGAGTGGGTGGCGGCGGCGCGATGGGACAAGGGGGAGGATTTTTAGGGTTAGGCTAGAGTTTGATATATATATAGCAAAAAGGCTAAGTTTAGGGGCATTTGGACCCTCCGATCTTAATCGGACGGTCACGGATGAATAGGCTAGGGAGATCAAATAAGAAAATGGAGACGTTTTGTAGATGTTAGGGGATGATCCGGGCACAACGGTGACAACTGCTCGATTCGGGTTCGGGACAGCTTCGGACACACGCGAGGGGTCGAAGCACTGTGCAAAGGAGGGTAGGCATGGGCCTAGGTGGATTGTCGAGAGCGGGTTGGGCTGAGAGAAGATGGGAGAGATACAGCCCGGTAGGGTTTCCGGAGACCGAAAACGTCCGACGTTAGACCGGCTATACTGCCGCTATAGTTTAATGGTTGGGCTATCAAACGAACTCTGAATGCGATGAAATTTGGCAGGCAGCCTACCTACACTATAACAAGACCGCACGCCAACTCTCATCCCATTCCGAGAACATTTTCCAGCCACTTATAAAATAATATTTCGGAAATGCCGCGGGCGCGTGCAAGTGTGTCTGGGCTCAGAACGGACGACGGACGGAACTGGGGAACCCGGATGGATGCAAGTTTTGAAAACATGATGATGCAATGCATATGATGACATGATGAAATGAAACACTCAAGAAAATGACATGGCAACGCCGGCGAATAACTGGAATACACCTGGCACAACGGTCTCGGGGCGTTACATTTTCCCCCACAAGTGCAGACGGTGAACATGATATACGCAACCCACATTCCCAAGCGGGAGCGGAAGCGTGCGCTGTGGGACGTATACGCGATGGAGCCAGTTGCCCCAAAGTTCAACCCATGGTCCTCCTGCCCGATCACCTTTGATCGAAGGGACCATCCCACTAGCATCCGTCATGGCGGCTTCGCCGCATTGGTTCTCGACCCAATCATCGACGGATTTCACCACACAAGAGTCCTCATGGACGGCGACAGTAACCTGAACCTGCTTTATCAGGACACAGTGCGGAAAATGGGCATAGATCCCTCAAGGATCAAACCCACAAGAACGACCTTTAAAGGCGTCATACCAGGTGTAGAAGCCAACTGTACAGGCTCAGTAACACTTGACGTGGTCTTCGGATCCCCAGATAATTTCCGAAGCGAAGAGTTAATCTTTGATATAGTCCCGTTTCGCAGTGGCTATCACGCCCTGCTCGGACGAACCGCATTCTCAAAATTGAATGCGGTACCGCACTACGCATATCTCAAACTCAAGATGCCAGGCCCTTGAGGAGTAATCACTGTCAACGGAAGCACCGAACGCTCCCTCCGTACGGAGGAGCATACGGCGGCTCTCACAGCGGAGGCACAAAGTAGCCTTCTTCGGCAATTCCCCAGTCCGGCCTTTAAAAAGCCAGACACTGCCAAGCGCGCCCGGAGTAACCTACAGCAGGACCGCCTGGCACACTTTGAGCAAGCGTAGCAATGCGGCCCCAACCCCAGCTTTCGCGACCTAGCGAAACCAGTACCTCGCGTACATAACTACGCCCTCAAAATACCATGGGCACAGGGGAAGGGGCACAATAATGGCACGCCCAAAATACGGCTTAAAATATACCAGGGGCTGCCGGATTCTTTTTCTTTTCTTACTTTCAGGATTCCATACTTCGGACGACCTGTTCGGCAATTCGACTGCCGCACAAACGATGCAAGATCCAGGGAGGCAGACAAGCCATGCCGCATTATGGAATCCCCAGGTGGTCTCTGTTACGAGCGGTATACCTGTTCTAAATAAAATTCCGTGGCCTTTCCCTGGTTAGGACATACTGAATAGACCAATATCTTTTGCTTACCGCACTATTTGTATCGTTCGGCTTTGATAAACAGCCTCTCCATAAACAATACTTAGCTTTTTGTCTATTTTTTGCATTACTCTTTTCATATATATGTTCATTAATGACATGTTGCACCCGTACACTGTGGTACGGCAAGTACGCCAGGGGCTTCAGTACCCTTCAATATGGCGTGAGAAGTCCGTACACTTTCACAAGTGTGGCACCCCGAACTTATAGCACTATATGGATCGGCTCCGAATCATGATTTGGGTCAATAGTTGGGTTTGCCCGGCTCCTATGTTTTGGTGCCTTACGTTCCGCTATATCGGCTAAGGTAGCACTAGGAGAACCACTGCGATTGTGCCCCGGTTGAGCTGGGTTAAGCACCTCAGTGGAGAATGCTAAAACTGACTGTCATGATGAGGCGAGAGACCGGTCGCTGTTCGAGAGGTTTTTCGAGTCCCTAAAGGCTTACGCCGCTTCGAGCGAGGAGCTGGATAACCCCAGCCAAGGCGTGGATAGTGCCCCGAACTTGGTCTTCCGAACTGGGGGCTTCGCTGAAATTTAAAATTATAAAGTTCTATGGCTAAGTGAGAGTGTTCAAGCATTATAGTCCGATTGCCTGGTTCGTTGTGCTGAGCGCCTCCCTCGAAGGACCCAACTATGGGAAAAAGAGTGCTCAGGTTTATCCCCGAACACCCCAGCACTAGTGGCATGGGGGCAGAAGCCGACGACCGGCCATCTCTCAATTTTTTGATAAACGGCCGCACAGAAAATAATATTTTAAATTCAACAAGCATTGCTTAAGCTCCTATGAACAAGTTTTCAGCGCATAGGATAAAAATGAGCGAGTTTATTCAAAAATTACATCCTTGGTACATTCATCTGCCACAAGGCAGGCACCCGCAAGAACATCCTTGTAATAGTACTCGGGCTTGCGATGCTCCTTCCCCGGCGGCGGCCCGTCCTTCACAAGCTTCTCACCATCTAGCTTACCTAGTGCACCTTTACACGGGCAAGGGCCCTACGGGCACCTTCGATGCAGATGGAGCTCTTGATGACCTCGAGCCTTGGACAGGCCTCCACCAGCCGCCGCACCAGCCCGAAGTAGCTCCCAGGCAGGGCCTCTCCGGGCCACAGCCGAACTATGAAGCCCTTATAGCCTGTTCGGCCGCCCTGTGGAGTTCGACCAGCTGTTTCAGCTGGTCGCTCAAGGGCACAGGGTGTCCGGCCTCAGCATACTGAGACCAGAACACCTTCTCCATCGAGCTGCCCTCTTCAGCTCGGTAGAATGCGGCGGCATCGGATACGCTGCGGGGAAGATCTGCGAATGCCCCTGGAGAACTCCGGATTCGGGTAAGTAACAAGTAGTTTACTTTTATATTTCTGCTTTGCATAAAGAATGCCTTACCCGCTGCTATCTTCTTCATATCCTCCAACTCTCGGAGGGCCTTTTGGGCTTCGGCCTTGGCAGACTTGGCAGTCTCAAGGGCCGTCGCGAGCTCGGACGCTTGGGTCTTTGACTCAAGCTCCAAACTCTCATGTTTTTTCATGAGATCCTGAAGCTCTTGCTGCACCTCGCCGACCTGAGTCCCAAGTTTCTCTCGCTCGGTGCGCTCCGCGGCCGTTTTCTTTTCGGCCTCGGACAACGCCTGCTTGAGGGTCGCCACCTCAGTCGTGGCCCCTACAATAAGCAGTACAATCCTGTTATTTTTTGCAATCACGCCTCTCTATAGGCACATTTTTATAAGGTATTTTTTACCTTCTTTCTCCTCGAGCTGCCGCTTGGCATGGCCGAGCTCTTGCTCGGACCGCTCGAGCCCCTACTTCAGGGTACCCACCTCCGCAGTCAGTGCGGCGGTGGCTAGCAGCGAAGCCTGCATACGCATATTGACTCTTTATTATTAGACTCCTGCGAAATTTAATAGATCCTCTATTCGGCTTTTCTTTCCGAACGCCAAACAGAGCATCAGGGGCTACTGTCTATGCGGTAATATTTCTACATATTTTTACTTACCTTGAAGCCTGTTAGAAGGCTAGCGCAAGCTTCACTCAGCACGCTCTTGGCGGACTGAACCTTCTGGATCACCGTACTCATAATAGTACGGTGCTCCTCGTCGATGGAGGCGCCTTCAAGCACCTCCAGCAGATTGTCCGGCGCCTCCGGTTGGACGGATGCTGCCGGCTCAGAAGGCTTGCTCCTCTTGGAAGGAGTTCGCCTGCCATGGTCCAGAATTGTTGAAGATTCCGGCACGGTGTCCGGCTTAAAGCCGGACTTGGAGCCCTGGGGTGTCTTGTCCCCTTCACTCCTGGGGCCCGGGAGGTCGCCTTGCGGCTCCTCCAGGACCACCTCCTCCTGCCCCGGAGCTCGTTGCGACACCACTTCAGCGTCATCCGCGGTGCAGGGGGAGACAGCGGGCGGAACAGAGTTCACATCCGATGAATCCAGGGACCCGCTCGACAACTCGTTGAGTTCGGCCCGGGGCGGGCTGCATGATTATATTCGACGTTAGGGAAAGCTGTGCAACAAAAGGAATATCATGAGTTACTCTGGTATCTGAACACTTACGATTTTGCTGGACGCCTGGTCCTGTCCGGCCACTCCTCTTCGCCCTCGTCGACGTCGGGGGCGTAGTCCAGCGGAGGGGTTTTCCTCTTCTTGGACCCTTCGCCCCCCCCCCTCTGGGGCGGCCTTCCTTTTCTTTCCTCCCCCCGCTGGAGGGGGAGAGGTTTCTTCTTCCTCCTACTCGTTTTCACGGGAAGAGGGCATCTCTGACTCGTCGGATGATGAGTTCGACAGCACCACATTACGAGTACTCTTTCGAGTCCCCATGGTCTTCTTCTTGGCCTTCTTTTCCGGCACCACATAAGGTGCCGGAGCCAGCAGCTTCACCAGTAGAGCTGGGGCTGGGTCTTCGGGCAGCGGAGCCGGACAGTTAATTGGTTCGGCTATCGCCCGCCAAGCCTGTCAAAGGTAGGGGAGTTTAGATCCCGCACAGAGTCAATCTATGAAAAAAGCTTAACATCCTGTAAAAGGTGTAAATGGCATACCTTGCTAGCGTGACGCTGCAAGCTGTATCCGCGGTCCTCGGAGGCAGATGCGGGAGCCTCGGCGCCCTTGAATAGCATCTTCCAGGCGTCCTCGTACGTTGTGTTGAAGAGCCTGCTGAGGGTTTGGTGCTGCGCCGGGTCGAACTCCCATAGATTGAAATCCCGTTGTTGGCACGGGAGGATCCGGCGGACGAGCATGACCTGGATTACATTAACTAGCCGGATTGGCTTGTTCACCAGGGACTAGATGCATGTTTGCAATCCAGCCACCTCTTTTTCGTCACCCCACGACAGGCCCGTCTCTTTCCAGGACACAAGTCGCGTGGGGGGTCCGGATCGGAACTCGGGGGCCGCGGTCCATTCCGGATCGCATGGCTCGGTGATATAAAACCACCCGGATTGCCATACCTTTAGGGTCTCCACGAAAGAGCCCTCGAACCATAGGGCGTTGGCCATCCTGCCCGCCATGGCGCCTCCGCACTCCGCCTGGCTGCCGCTCACCACCTTGGGCTTGACGTTGAAAGTCTTGAGCCAGAGGCCGAAATGGGGGCGGATGCGGAGAAAGGCCTCGCACACGACGATAAACACCGAGATGTTGAGGATAAAGTTCGGAGCCAGATCGTGGAAATCCAGGCCGTAGTAGAACATGAGCCCCCGGACAAATGGGTGGAGTGGAAAACCCACTCCGCGGAGGAAGTGGAGGAGAAATACCACCCTCTCATGGGGCCTTGGGGTGGGGATGAGCTGCCCCTCCTCGGGAAGCCGGTACGCGATGTCCTTGGATAGATACCCGGCCTTCCTTAGCTTCTTGATTTTGCCCTCCGTAACGGTGGAGACCATCCATTTGCCTCCCGCTCCGGACATTGCTGGAGAAGGTTGAGGTGAGAAGTGCGGGCTCGGGCGCTGGAGCTCGGGTGCGCGAGAGATGTGTAGGCAAGGGAGGAAGAAGGCGTAGGTAAAAAGGGTGGATCCTTATCCCCTTATATAGGCGGATGCGGTTATGCGTCCCCACCTGCCTAATAAAACTCGCTTGCCTCCCGAGCGTCGTGATAAATGGCACGGTTGGTTTACCCACGTCCGTATTGATGAGAATCCCGTAAAAAGGGCACACGATCTCTGCTTTGACAAGACATGCCAAGAAAACCGCCTCGCAAAACATGCTGAGGTGGAAAAGTAAAAGCGATTCGAGTAAAGGACTTGGCTGTAGTGTGATGGCGCACTGTAGAATACGCCAGCAGATTTGATTTGTGTCAATATTATTCTCTCTATGGCAATATGTGGAAACTTATTCTACAGAGCTGGACACTACTCTTGGTGATTACAATCTTCTATGAAGAACTTGGAGGAGGAACCCGCCTTGCAATGCCGAAGACAATTTGCGCGCCGGACTCGTCGTCATTGAAGCCTGGTTCAGGGGCTACTGAGGGAGTCCTGGATTAGGGGGTGTTTGGGTAGTCGGACAATACCTTCAGTCGGACTCCAGGATTATGAAGATGCAAGATTGAAGACTTCATCCCGTGTCCGGATGGCACTTTCCTTGGCGTGGAAGGCAAACTTGGCGATGCGATATTCAAAGATCTCCTACCATTGTAACCGACTCTGTGTAACCCTAACCCTATCCGGTGTCTATATAAACCGGAGGGTTGTAGTCCGTAGGACAGAATCAACTCCGTACACAACAATCATACCATAGGCTAGCTTCTAGGGTTTAGCCTCCTTGATCTCGTGGTAGATCTACTCTTGTACTACCCATATCATCAATATTAATCAAGCAGGAGTAGGGTTTTACCTCCATCGAGAGGGCCCGAACCTGGGTAAAACAAAGTGTCCCCTGTCTCCTGTTACCGTCCGGCCTAGACGCACAGTTCGGGACCCCCTACTCGAGATCCGCCGGTTTTGACACCGATAGAGGGCACAACCCACTAGGGCCGCCTAGAGCCCAACTCGAGGTCTGGTGGGTTGTGCTCACCTCGAGGCCCATCTCCGCGTGAAACCGATGCTGAAAATCCTATAAATAGAGAAACCATCAGTAATAACCCTAGATCAGAAGTTCCGCCACGCAAGCCTCTGTACCCAAGAAAAACCAATCTAGACCCTCTTCCGGCCCTCTGCTAGAGGGGGAAATCATCACCAGTGGCCATGTTCATCATCCCGGGGCCACCATGATGAGGAGGGAGTAGTCCACCCTTGGGGATGAGGGTTTGTACTAGTAGTTGTGTGTTTAATCTCTCTCTCTCTCTCTCTCTCTCGTGTTCTTGAGATGTCACGATCTTGATGTATCATGGGCTTTGTTAATATAGTTGGATCATATGGTGTTTTCCCCTCTCTATCTTGTTGTGAATTGAATTTTCCCTTTGAGTTTTTGTTCTTATCAGATTCAATACTTTTATGGATTTGAAAACACTTGATGCATGTCTTGCTATGAATACACGTGGTGACAATGGGGTATCATATTGATTCACTTGATATGTGTTTTGACAGTCAACTTGCGGATTCCCGAGGTGACATTGGTGTAATCTATGCATAGGGGTTGATGTGCGTTCTCGTCTTTGTTTCCCCAGTACTAATCTTGGGGCACTCTTTGAGGTTCTTTGTGTTGGATTGAGTATTATGAATATGAAATTGTTTGATGCATGTCGTATAATCAACTCACGGATACTCGCGGTGACATTGGAGTATCTAGGTGACATTAGAATTGGTTGATGTGTATCATATGGTGTTATTTTAGTATGAACCCTTGGTTAGATCGATCAGAAAGAATAGCTTGGTGTTATTTTAGTATGAACTCTAGGATAGATTGATCGGAAAGAATAGCTTTGAGGTGGTTTCGTACCCTACAAACAATTTCTTCTTATGTTCTCCACTAGATAGGAACTTTGGAGTGATTCTTCATCGCACATTAAAGGATAGTTATATGATCCAATTATATTAGCATTGTTGAGTGATTGCACTAGCGAAAGTACGAACCCAAGGCCTTGTTTTCAAGCATTGCAATACCGTTTGTGCTCACTTTTGTTACTTGGTACCTTGCTGTTTTTATTTTCACTACTACAAAAATCAATATCTACCATCCATATTACACTTGTATCACCATCTCTTCGTCGAACTAGTGCGCCTATACAATTTACCATTGTATTTGGTGTGCTGGGGACACAAGCGACTTTTTATTATTTGGTTGCAGGGTTGTTTGAGAGAGACCATCTTCATCCTACGTCTCCCAAGTATTGATAAACCTTAGGTAATCCACTTGAGGGAAATTTGCTACTGTCCTATAAAACTCTGCGCTTGGAGGCCCAACACGAGTCTACAAGAACAAGTTGTGTAGTATACATCAAGCTCTTTTCTGATTTTGATATGAATTTTTAATAGATGATTAATGTAAAAATTACTATGTTTTCCTAATTTTTCTGAATTTTTGGAGTTACATAAGTATAGTTAGAGTACATATTACTACAGGTTGTTCTGTTTTTGACAGATTCTGTTTTCAATGCATAGTTTTCTTGTTATCTAGTTTCTATGGCTTATATTGCGCAATATATATTGTGAAAATGATAAGGAACAGTAGGCACTATGTGAGAACAATTATGAATCTTGTCTTTGATAGTACCAAAGTGAATGATTTGTCTTTATCATACTAACCCATCTCACGAAGTTCCGTTAAGTTTTGTGTGCTTGAAGTTTTCAAGTTTTGGGTGAGATTCGATATGAGGAGAATAAGTAGTAACAAGACCCTAAAATTGGGGATGCTCAAGGCAACCCCAAGGTAAAACTATAAGAAGATCCAAGAAACTAAGCTTGGGGATGCCCCGGAAGGCATCCCATCTTTCGTCCCTAACATTTGAGAACACTTGATGTATGTCTTGCTATGAATACCCGTGGTGACAATGGGGTATCATATTGATTCACTTGATATGTGTTTTGGCACTCAACTCGCGGATTCCCGAGGTGACATTGGGGTAATCTATGCATAGGGGTTGATGCACATTCTCGTATTTGTTTCTCAGGTATTAATATTGGGGCACTCTTTGAGGTTCTTTGTGTTGGATTGAGTATTACCAATCTGAAATTGTTTGATGCATGTCGTATAATCAACTCTTGGATACTCGCGGTGACATTGGAGTATCTAGGTGACATTAGAGTTGGTTGATGTGTATCATATGGTGTTATTTTAGTACGAACTCTTGGTTAGATCGATCGAAAAGAATAGCTTGGTGTTATTTTAGTACAAACTCTAGGATAGATTGATCGGAAAGACTAGCTTTGAGGTGGTTTCATACCCTACTCTTCCTATGTTCTCCACTAGATAGGAAATTTGGAGTGATTCTTCCTTGCACATCGAGGGATGGTTATACGATCCAATTATATTAGCATTGTTGAGAGATTGCACTAGCGAAAGTACGGACCAAAGGCCTTGTTTTCAAGCATTGCAATACCGTTTGTGCTCACTTTTGTTACTTGCTACCTTGCTGTTTTTATTGTCACTATTACAAAAATCAATATCTACTCTCCATATTACACTTGTATCACTATCTCTTCATTGAACTAGTGCACCTATACAATTTACCATTGTATTTGGTGTGTTGGGGATATAAGAGACTTTTTATTATTTGGTTGCAGGGTTGTTTGAGAGATACCATCTTCATTCTACGCATACCACGGATTAATAAACCTTAGGTCATCCACTTGAGGGAAAATTTCTACTGTCCTACAAAACTCCGCGCTTGGAGGCCCAACATGAGTCTACAAGAATAAAGTTGCGTAGTAGACATCATTCATATCTCCGAAGTTCCAAACCAAGTATGTTGAAACATGGTGGCTACGGCCACCGCCCTTCCTTTTGGGAGGTTGGATCTTAATTTGGGTATTTTAGACATTCGTGTCACTATATGCTAAATGTGACCATACACTCAACTTTTGGTATTTTTATCCATTCTTGCAAATTTAGTGTATAAGATCTCTATACAACCCTTAGCACGGATCTAACATAATCTTTCTTGTCTAATAGTGACTTTCCTTCTTTTGCAGGTGTCCATATTCCAAAAATCATACAAAATTGGAATTCTTTTGTGATGTTGTTCAAAACGGAGAGTGCTCCATGGCTTGGTACTCAAGAAGGTCAGATTAATCTAACCGCCCAGGTAACACTATCTATAGAGGCTTCAAAACCCTTTGGATACCCCATGCCCACGGGCTTATACCGTGCGCACGGGGCAATGGTTCTGGGCAATAAGTGAGAAGGGTCATAGGGTGGTTAGGGGTCTACACTTTGTCCCCATTTGTCCCTGCCCCCGCACCCCAAGAGTTCCCCATCGCCGCCATATCTATCCTTGATATCTGGTGCCCCCAGAGCCTCTCTTCCCCGCATTTTTGTCAGAGTGGGCACCTCCTCTCGTATATGTGATTGATCTTATCCAAATCATATGGTGATCCCTATCCTTTCAAAAATTTCTTAGGGTTTCATCTTCAATAATAGATAGATTTTCTCCCGAGTAGAATGGATGTAGAATCGAATATAACCTTTCCTGTGTAGCATGGGACCTCTTCCTCTCTCAAAGTCATCCAACATTAGTGATAACCCACAAGTATAGGGGATCACAACATTTTTCGAGGGTAGAGTATTCAACCCAACTTTATAGATTCGACACAAGGGGAGCCAAAGAATATTTGAAGGTATTAGCAGCTGAGTTGTCAATTCAACCACACCTGGAGATTAATTATCTGCAGCAAAGTGATCAGTAGCAAAGTAGTTTGATAGTTTTGATAATAGTGACAATAGCAACTGTAACAGTAATAGTGATAGCAGTATTTTCTAGCAAGTGTAACAGTGATGATAGCAATAGAAATGCAGCAAGATCAATAAGGATAAATCCGTAGGCATTGGATCGGTGACTTGTTGGATGATATTCATCATGAAACAGTTATAACCTAGGGAGATACGGCACTAGCTCCAGTTCATCGATATAATGTAGGCATGTATTCCGTAAATAGTCATACGTGCTTTATTAAAAGAACTTGTATGACATCTTTTATCCTACCCTCCCGTGGCAGTGGGGTCCATATTGGAAACTAAGGGATATTAAGGCCTCCTTTTAATAGAGAACCGGAACAAAGCATTAACACATATTGAATACATGAACTCCTCAAACTACGGTCATCACCGGGAGTGGGCCCGGGAGTTGTCACTCCGGGGTTGCCGGATCATAACACGTAGTAGGTGACTATAACTTGCAAGATCGGATCTAAAACATGGATAAAATGATGAATTCAGAAATGGTTCAGATCTGAAATCATGGCACCCGGGCCCAAAATGACAAGCATTAAGCATGGCAAAGTCATAGCAACATCAATCTAAGAACATAGTGGATACTAGGGATCAAGCCCTAACAAAACTAAGTCGATTACATGATGAATCTCATCCAACACCTCACCGACCAGCGAGCCTACGAAGTAATTACTCACTCCCGGTGGGGACCATCATGGAATTGGCGATGGAGAAGGGTTGGTGATGATGAAGAACAAAGATCCCCCTCCCCGGAGCCCCAAACGGACTCCAGATCTGCTCCCCCCCCCCCGAGGAAGAACAGGGCTTGGCGGCAGATCCATCTCATGGATCGCGATAATTCTTTCTACCTGTTTTTTTTCTGGAAATATGTGAATTTATAGTATCAGGGGGGTCGTCAGCGAGGGCACCAGGTGGGTACAACCTACCTGGGCGCGCCAGGAGAGGGGGGCACGCCCTGGTGGGTTGTGCCCACCCAGGGACCCCTCTCTGGTGGGTTTTGGCTCCAGTAATTCTTATTATTCATATAAAAAATCCTTAAAAAGTTTCGTTCCATTCTGAGAACTTTTATTTCTACACAAAAATAACGCCATGGTAGTTCTGCTGAAAACAACGTCAGTCCGGAGTTAGTTTCATTCAAATCATGCAAATTAGAGTCCAAAACAAGAGGAAAAGCGTGAGAAAAAGTAGATACATTGGAGACGTATCGACTCCCCCAAGCTTAAACCTTTGCTTGTCCTCAAGCAATTCAGTTGATAAACTGAAAGTGAGAAAGAAAAACTTTTATAAACTCTTTTGCTCTTCTTTGCATAAATAAGCTTAAACAGCACCAAGGTTTTCAGCCAGCATTATAACTAACCATGTCGACAATAACTCTTAAGGATTATAATGATTCATATCAATGACATAATCAGCTAGCGAGCAATAATAAGGTATTTCAAATGGCAACACGTTGTCAAAACAAGCATGATATAATATATGAAAATAATGGTATCTCGCTAGCCCTTTCTGAGACCGCAAAACATAAATGCAGAGCACCTCCAAAGTTCAAGCAGCGACTAAACATTGTAATTCATGGTAGAAAATATCCAGTCATGATGCACCCAACATTAGCTACACACAATGCATAAATCATGACCGCTGTGTTCTACTTAGTTTCCGGCGCTTGTTTTTAGAAGGTGGTGACACAACATAAAAGTAAATAGAAAGTCGCTTCATAGAGGGAAGGAGTGATTTGCAGAGGTGCCAGAGCTCAGTTTTTAAAATAGAGCTAAATGATATTTTGAGACATGCACCCTTCTTATTCACTTCACGACCATCAGTTATCAACATCTTCCATTCTAAGCATGCTAGTGGCGGTTCACAAGCGGCAAAAGTAAAGGTTTTGACTCCATTAGGAGTTTTTGTTTGATTATTTAAGAGATGAACTATTTTTGTATTTTGCAGTTTGGGACTGGGCATCCCTATTACCGCCCATTTTCTCGTGCAATGGCGAGTGAATAAACACTCGACCTGAGAATAACCCGCTTAGCACAGAAGATATCGACCACCTCCTGTCGTTCTATGAACGATCCAGGCACACAAAACGGATAATTTTTTAGAAGTTTTTAGAGGTGGCACATGAAAATTTACTTAGGACGGCAAGGTAATACCTTATATAGGTAGGTATGGTGGACTCATCTGGAATAACTTTGGGTTCAAGGTTTTTGATGTACAAGTAGATTCCCCATTTAGTACAAGCGAAGGCTAGCAATTTAGATTGAGAAGTGGCCAGCTAGAGAGCAACAATGATCATAACCATGCATTATGTGTAAGTAACATTGGACACTAGCATGAGTAGGATATGGACACCATGAACATAAACATTATAGAGGCTATGTTGGTTTTGACTCAACTACATGCGAACATGTACCAAGTCAAGCCACTTGAACATTCAGAGGAGGATACCATATCATCATACTACATCACAGTCATCTTAACGCTATGTTGATATCCAAAATAAATCATTATTAACTCCCAGCTATTTATGCATGGAATGAGAAACTATAATCTCTAATCGTCATTGCAAACATGTTTAATCATAACGGGCTGAATCATGGGCACTAGGTTAAACATATTTACACAAACAGGACAAGTCGAGTTCATACCAGTTTCTCTTTGCCACGACCAGTACATCGAATGTCTTCATTATTGCCTTTCACTTGCACGACCAAATGATATGAAAATAATAATAGTGCAACAGTGCCATGGACTAAGCTGGAATCTGCAAACATTTTATTCAACAGGAGAAGACAAGGTAAAATGGGCTCTTTATTAGTTCAACAATTATTCATATGAGAGCCACTCAACATTTTCATCGTGGTCTTCTCCTGGGTACAACTTGAATAAAAGAAAAGAATTTCAGAGAAACACACTGAAATATTTTTGGAGTTTTTGGTTTTCTATAGCAAGCAAACAAGGGAAAAACAAAAACGAGAAAAACTATTTACATGGGAAAGCTCCCAACAAGCAAAAGAAGAACAAGGAAATCTTTTTGGATTTTCTTTTTAGTACTACTACTAAGCATGCATAGAAAGTAAATTAACTACAACTATTTTTTTGTTTTTTTCTAAAGTTTAACAAACACACAAGAAGAAAGCAAGAAAATAAATCTAAGAATGGATGATACAATGAAAAAGTGTTAGCACCGACGAATAGAATGATATGTGAACATGAATATAATGTTGGTGGAAACACATACTTCCCCAAGCTTAGGCTTTTGGCCTAAGTTGGTAATCAATTAGTAGCCTAGAGGGTAGTAGTCGGGGTACTGAGGAGCGGGCATCTACTGAACCCACTGTGGTGGTGCCTATGTAGCCTTAGCAGCAGCCTGAGTGTTCAAGTAGGCAAGGATGTCTGTAGGCATAATCCGGTATCCTCCCTTGGCAACAGAATCAAACAGAGTAGGTGCATGCAAGGGGATAACATCATGAGTGTCAATGCTATAGACCAAGTTATAAGGAATGGCAATATCAGGACCATCATGTGCAAGAAAGTGATGGTGATCCATGGCTGCACGGTCTAGGTAAACTGTGGTAAGAGGGAAATCATGAGGGTGTATCTCAACCTCAAAGTGAGCCGCCAAACGAGTAGTATTTTCCCTTGAGATTTATTAAGATGGAGGCGGAGAGCCATAATAGCTCCCAAGCTATAAGTGTTGTCGCCCTCTATTGCACGAGTAAAACAGTAAGGTCGGTTGAACTAAGTGCACCCACCTTCTCCCAAGCAAGCAAGCATTTGGTATTAAAAAGTGCAAAGTAACGAACAACAGGAACATGTAAGCCACCGGCAGAGATGGCCGACACTCTTCTCTCATCGCCTACTGTCAAAGTGTGACAAAAATCCTCAAACTCGGCTGACCTAGGCTCAGCCAAGCTCCCATCAGACGGGATCATGCATATGTCACAAAATTCAGTAAGCGGTATCTGATGGTTTTCATCATATAAATCAAAGCTCACTTCAGGAGGATTATTTCTAGGCAAGAAAGTAAAGCTTTGAACAAAGATGTTTGTGAGGATTTGGTGCTGGTCACACTCATCTGCGATGAAATCGGTGAGCCCGGCATTGGCAATGAATTGCATGAATTCCTCATGAATTCCAGCTTCTTATAGGAACGAGATGTGCGGCCATTCGCATGGCCGTACCTTGTCCAACCTTCGAGGGTGGAGATCATTGTCAGAAGACACCCCAATAACACCCTTGGAGTTCTTCTTTGAGCCAAACTTCCTGAAGATATTCATGTCCACGTACAATTTTTCCTATGAACAAAAATCTGAATTTTTAGTTCACAAGATTTTTCCAATAAAACTTCACAAAATTGATAGCAACTACTCATAGGGATTCAAACTACTTAGAACACTAAGAATTGAACATGCAAGCACATCTACATCAACAGCAAGAGTAGCTATTTATTCAAAGTATATAAACTATTAAAACAAATACTAATTGGACAAATGGTGGAGTCACATACCAAGCAACAATCCCTTGAAACAGTTTCGGAAATGGAGTTTCGAGCAAAGAGATCGAAAATGGCAGCAAAATGAGCAAGAACATGGGAGAGAGAGCAATGGGGATTTTTTCTGGAGGTAAGTGATGGTGTGGTATGCAGAGGTAAGTGAGGGGGCACATGTGGGGACCACAACCCACCAGGGCGCGCCTGGGGGTGCTGGCACGCCCAGGTGGGTTGTGCCCACCTGGTGTACCTCCCTTTGATGTTATTTGCACCAAAAATTCTCAAATATTCAGATAAAGTTTTATTTAATTTTCAGGGCATTCTGAGAACTTTTATTTTTGGGTCACTTTTTTATTGCACGGGAAATTCAGAAAACAGACAAAACATGACATTTTATTTTATTTAACTAATAGAAACAGAAAACAAAAGGTAGGGACAGAAATTAGTGCTTACTAAATTCATCAACTTCATACTGTTAAAAATGATCCATTAATAAGGTTGATCAAGTCTTATTAACAATCACTTTCGATTAGCATGAAACCGAAGAACTTTCGTAAATCACTAGGTTACCTCAATGGGGATATGCATTTCCCCAACAATAAGCGTTTCAAATTTCTTTTTGACACTAGGTAGAGGTATTTGAAAACTTCCAATAGTGATTGTTGGAGATTTTTCAATAACATTAATACCATTCACTTGGAATTGTTTCTTCGGAAAGTGCACCGTATGCTCATTGCCATTAATATGAAAAGTGACCTTGCTTTTATTGCAATCAATAACAGGCTCTGCAGTATTCAAGAAGGGTCTACCAAGGATAATCGACATGTTCTCATCCTCGGGCATCTCAAGTATAACAAAGTCAGTCAAAATAGTAACATTAGCAACAACAATGGGCACATCCTCACAGATACCGATTGGTATGGCGGTTGATTTGTCAGCCATTTGCAAAGATATTTCAGTAGGTGTGATTTTATTCAAGTCAAGTCTTTTATATAAAGAGAAAGGCATAACACTAACACCAGCTCCTAAGTCACACAAAGCAGTTTTCACATAATTCTTTTTGATAGAGCAAGGTATAGTTGGTATTCTTAGATCTCCAAGTTTTTTAGGTACTCCATCTTTAAAAGTATAATTAGCAAGCATAGTGGAGATTTCAGCTTCCGGTATTTTTATGTTATTTGTGATGATGTCTTTCATATACTTTGCATATGGAGGCATTTTCAAGATATCAGTTAAGCGAGTACGCAAAAAGACTGGCCTCAGCATTTTAGCAAAGGGATCAAATTCTTCATCATCATTCTTTTTAGTTGACTTGAGTGGAAAAGGCATAGGTTTTTGAACCCACAGTTCTCTTTCTTTACCGTGTTTCCTAGCCACAAAATCTCTTTTGTCATATCTTTTATTTTTAGCTTGTGGGTTATCAAGATCAATAGGTGGTTCTATCTCAACATCGTTATCTGGTTCTTTATCATTGGTTGGTTGAGAGTCTTCATGAACCTCATCATTATCTTTTTCATTATCATTAGGTGAGTGTTCATTACCAGATTGAGTTTCAGCATCAGAAATAGAAACTGCATTATCATCATCGGGAGGTTTTTCTATTTCAGATTCACTAGAAGTGTGCAAAGTCCTATCATTTTTCTTTTTCTTTTTCTTTCTAGAAGGACTAGGTGCACTAGTGTTAGATCTTTGTGAAACTTGTTCAATTCTTTTAGGGTGTCCCTTAGGATAAAGTGGTTCCTGAGTCATTTTACCTCCTCTAGTTGCAACTCTAACAACAAAGTCATGCATATTATGATTCATTTCATCAAGAAATTCTCTTTGAGGTTTAGCAACTTGTTCTAACTGAGTTTGAACCATAGAAGCATGTATTCCAACACCTCTAACATCATTTGATATTCTAAATAACAAGTCACTCAAGCGACCAATCATATCAGAATTGTATTTCAATTGTTTCATAACATTTGCATTGAAGTGATCTTGTTTTCTAATGTAGTTTTCAAACTCATAAAGGCAGTGACTAGGATGCATTTTGTGAGGATTATCATTATCATTAAACTTCATAAGAGAATTTACCTCTACCACCTTAGGCATTGGTGGTGTATTAAGCCCATGTATTTCTCCAATAGGAGGTAAATTTTTAACATCGTCAACTTTAATACCTTTTTCCTTCATAGATTTCTTTGCCTCTTGCATATCTTCAGGACTGAGATATGATATACCCCTCTTCTTCGGAGTGGGTTTGGGCGGTTGTTCAGGAATAGTTCAATCATCATAGTTTTTCAATATGTTATTCAATATTTCTTCAGCTTGAGCAATAGTTCATTCCCTGAAAACACAACCCGCACAACTATCTAGGAAGTCGCTAGAAGCATCGGTTAGTGCATTATAGAAGATATCAAGCATTTCATTTTTCTTAAGAGGATGATCAGGCAAACATTAAGCAACTGGAAAAGCCTCCCCCAAGCTTGTGGGAGACTCTCTTCTTTAGTTTGCACAAAGTTAAATATTTCCTGTAAGGGAACTTGTTTCATATGAGCAGGAAAATATTTTTCAGAGAAGTAATAAATCATATCTTGGGGACTACGCACACAACCAGGAGCAAGAGTATTGTACCAAGCTTTAGCATCACCCTTTAATGAGAAAGGAAATAATTTGAGAATAAAGTAATAACGAGTTTTCTCATCATGAGTAAAAAGGGTAGCTATATCATTCAACTTAGTAAGATGTGTCGCAACAGTTTTAGTTTCATAACCATGGAAAGGATTAGATTCAACCAAAGTAATTAACTCTGGGTCGACAGAGAATTCTTAATCCTTATCATCAATAAAGATAGGTGAAGTAGCAAACATAGGATCACATTTCATTCTAGAATTCAGAGATTTTTCTATATACTTGTGTAGTAATTTCTCTAGATCATATCTATCATTACAAGCGAGAATATCTCTAGTGGCTTCTTCACTCATAACATAACCTTCCGGTAACTTAGGCAATTCATATCTAGGAAGGCTAGTTCTAGCAGGTGTCTCAGGAGATTCAGTTTCAATCTCATCATCAGATTCAACAACATCATGTGGTATAACTCTAGCAATTTTTTTATCAAGAAATTCACCAAGTGGCACATAATCATTATCAAGCAAGGTACTAGCATCATCATAAGCATCGTTCATAGTAGAAGTAGCATCATCAATAACTTGCGACATATCAGAAATAATAGCATGTGGTGGTGTTGCAAGTTTATTCATAACAGAAGGTGAATCTAAAGCAGAACTGGATGGCAGTTCCTTACCTCCCATCGTCCTTGAGGGAAATATCTTAGTCTTTGGATCCTTTAAATTCTTCATAGTGATAATATGATAATAATCCCAAGTGACTCAACAAATATAGCTATGCTCCCCGGCAACGGCGCTAGAAAAAGGTCTTGTTAACCCACAAGTATTGGGGATCGCAACAGTTTTCAAGGGTAGAGTATTCAACCCAAATTTATAGATTCGACACAAGGGGAGCCAAAGAATATTTGAAGGTATTAGCAGCTGAGTTGTCAATTCAACCACACCCGGAGATTAATTATCTGCAGCAAAGTGATCAGTAGCAAACTAGTTTGATAGTTTTGATAATAGTGACAGCAACAACACCAACAGTAATAGTGATAGAAGTATTTTGTAGCAAGTGTAACAGTGATGATAGCAATAGAAATGTAGCAGGATCAATAAGGATAAATCCGTAGGCATTGGATTGGTGACTTGTTGGATGATATTCATCATGAAACAGTTATAACCTAGGGCGATACGGCACTAGCTCCAGTTCATCGATATAATGTAGGCATGTATTCCGTAAATAGTCATACGTGCTTTACTAGAAGATATTGTATGACATCTTTTGTCCTACCCTCCCGTGGCAGCGGGGTCCATATTGGAAACTAAGCGATATTAAGGCCTCCTTTTAATAGAGAACTAGAACAAAGCATTAACACATAGTGAAGACATGAACTCCTCAAACTACGGTCATCACCGGGAGTGGGCCCGATAGTTGTCACTCCGGGGTTGCCGGATCATAACACGTAGTAGGTGACTATAATTTGCAAGATTGGATCTAAAACATGGATAAAATGATGAATTTATAAATGGTTCAGATATGAAATCATGGCACCCGGGCCCAAAGTGACAAGCATTAAGCATGGCAAAGTCATAGAAACATCAATCTAAGAACATAGTGGATACTAGGGATCAAGCCCTAACAAAACTAACTCGATTACTTGATGAATCTCATCCAACTCCTCACCGAGCAGCGAGCCTACGAAGGAATTACTCACTCCCGGTGGGGAGCATCATGTAATTGGTGATGGAGAAGGTTTGGTGATGACGAAGAACAAAGACCCCCCTCTCTGGAGCCCCAAACGGACTCAGGATCTGCCCTTCCAAGGAAGAATAGGGCTGGGCGGTGGCTCCGTCTTGTGGATCGCAATAATTCTTTCTCCCTGATTTTTTTCTGGAAATATGTGAATTTATAGTATCAGGGGGTCGTCAGCGGGGCCACCAGGTGGGTACAACCCACCTGGGCACACCAGGAGAGGCGGGCGCGCCTTGGTGGGTTGTGCCCACCCAGGGGGCCCTCTTTGGTGGGTCTTGGCTCCAGTAATTCTTATTATTGTTATAAAAAATCCTCAAAAAGTTTTGTTCCATTCCGAGAACTTTTATTTCTGCACCAAAACAACACCATTTTAGTTCTGCTAAAAACAGCGTTAGTCCGGGTTAGTTTCATTCAAATCATGCAAATTAGAGTCCAAAAAAAAGGAAAAGCATGAGAAAAAGTAGATACTTTGGAGACGTATAACCTCGTCAGTCGCTAGCCTACCCCATGCGCACGGGCTTGTATTGCACGCATGGGCTTGTACCTTGACCATGAGGTGTAGAGAGAGAGAGAGGTTGTGATCACTATTTTACAATCCTCTACTACTTTGGAAACTTTTGCTCATCTATTCCATTCTATTTTTTCTCTTTCTCGGACTCCGAAGTTCGATTGGGGATACTCATCGGAAAAAGGCCAATGCCATCGATGTCAACTCACAATTTATTGTCTCCAGCCTTCATCAGCGGCCAACCAATCATGTTCGTAGGGCTTGAACCATTGCCCGAGTGATATAGGTGTCCGATGCAGAGGCAAATGATGTGGAGTATGACTCCCAGGGTTATGCACACTATGAGGCAGATGGAAATGAAGGTGATGAGTACGATGAGTATGAATAGGGTAAAGGGATGATGCCATTGTTCCAGCTAGATCTAATCCCAAAGCTTTGCCTATTTTACATTGGCACAAGCTTGGCTACTAGGTATACATACATAAGGATTCCTACATCGTGACAATGACATTGCTATTGATCCAAGGTTCAAGAACAACTTATAGCACAAAGTCTACTATGAGCTTTCGATGACCAAAGGGAAGAAGTTTGCACCGCACAAGCAAGTAAATGTGACTAATCTTCAGGACAATTCTTACATATATCCCAGAGTATATGATGCTCTTGTTCTATTGGAACTTATTTCATTGTGTCTTTAGCCACCCGTACAACAAGGATCTAGTGATCTAGTTCTATGCTATGATCTTCTTTTAATGATGATGCAAGAACCTTACATTGGATGTCTGGTGCTACTATTGGAAATATGCCCTGGAGGCAATAGTGAATTAGTTATTAACATATTTCCCTATTCATGATAATCGTTTATTATCCATGCTAGAATTGTATTGATCGGAAACTCAAATACATGTGTGGATACATAGACAACAATGTGTCCCTAGTGAGCCTCTACTAGACTAGCTCGTTGATCAAAGATGGCTATGGTTTCCTAGCCATGGGCATGAATTGTCATTTGATAACGGGATCACATCATTAGGAGAACGATGTGATGGACAAGACCCAAACTATAAATGTAGCATGTGATCGTGTCAAGTTTATTGCTATCGTTTTTTGCATGTCAGGTATATGTTCCTATGACCTTGAGATCATGCAACTCACTGACACCGGAGGAGTACCTTGTGTGTACCAAACATTGCAATGTAACTGGGTGACTATAAAGGTCCTCTACGGGTATCTCTGAGGGTGTCTGTTGAGTTGGCATGGATAGAGAGTGGGATTTGTCACTCCATATGACGGAGAGGTATCTCAGGGCCCACTCGGTAATACAACATCACAACAAGCATGCAAGCAATGTGACCAATGAGTTAGTCACGAGATCTTGTATTATGTAACAAGTAAAGAGACTTGCCGATAACGAGATTGAACTAGGTATGGAGATACCGACGATCGATTCTCGGGCAAGTAACATACCGATAGACAAAGGGAAGTACATACGTGACTAGGTGAATCCTAGACATCGACGTTCGACCGATAAGATCTTCATTGAATATGTAGGAACCAATATGGGCATCCAGGTCCGACTATTGGTTATTGACCGTAGAGGTGTCTCGGTCATGTCTACATGATTCTCAAGCCCATAGGATCACACGCTTAACGCTCGGTAGCATTAGGGTAGTATTGAGATATTAATAGTGGAAAGTCCGAAGGTGGTTCAGAGTCCCGGATGGGATCCGGGACATCACCAGGAGCTTCGGAGGTAAAGAATTATATATGGGAAGTCATATTCTGGGCTCCGGAAAAAGTTTGGTTTTTTCGGTATTGTACTGGGAAGGTTCTAGAAGGTTCCGGGGTTTCCACTGTGGGGCCCAACGACCTAGGAAGGGCCCACATGGACCGAGGGGTGGGGCTACAGCCCACTTAGGCTGGCCGCCCCATTGCCCAAGGCACATGTTGTTTAAATCTAGAGATAAGGTCTTATCTCTAAATTTAAAGGGTTGAATCTAGAGATAAGATGTTATCTCCAAGTTTAAAGGGATTTCAACCTCGTGTCTGGTCCTAGATGGGTTTTGGACGCCCTCCCCTGCCCCTAGCCTATATATTGATGGGGTAGGCGCATGGGGGCAGCCAACCGTTCACCCTTGCCCATTGCCTCTCCCAACTCCTCTCACGTTTCACCGGTATGCGCTTGGCGAAGCCCGATTGGAGTTCCGTTGCCACCACCACCACATCGTCGTTGTCATGGGGAACCACGGCCACATATGGGACCAAGGGTCCCTTGCTGGTTCGGCAGGGGGGATGTCACGTTGCGCAAAGAGCAGAAGAGCACGGGGCAGCACGACAGAGATCACACGTGCGATTCTACCCAGGTTTGGGCTGCCGTGAGGTGTAATACCCTACTCATGCTTTGGTGGATTGATGGTGGAAGACTGGTGGTAGACGTAGTACACTTGCCCGGCAGGGTTGCCTTGGGGTGGTAGTGGCTACGTGTGTATGAATGCGAGGGGATTCAACCTTATAACCCTTTCTACGGTTGCCATGGGTCTCCTTTTATAGGTTAAGGGGTCACCACAATGGCAAAGTAGTCATTATGCACTGATAAGGTAGCAAACAGTGATATCATACCTAACCCTGCAGGCCGACAGGGCGCATTAAATGCGCCACTCGACGTCACATCGTCGCTTGCCCGGCAAGCCTTGCCGGGCTATCTTGCCAGCTTCACACCTGCCTGCTTGACACGTCGCAAGACGGGTGTCGGTTGTAGGCATACCCTATAGAAAGAGGCCGCCATATGGTGAATGGCTGCCACTTAGTCACTTTGCAGCTTGACACCGCATTGATTGACGATGT